>NC_084798.1:151197479-151482479 GCF_963169125.1 Humulus lupulus | reverse complement strand
ATGTTTAATGTTTTACAAACAATGGGTACCCATGCCATATTACATTTTAAACTTATATTTTTATGATATTAATACAATATTTATTTTGGAGTTTAATAAAGTTATGATTATTTCTTATGTTTCCTTCAAAAGTAGTAGTTAAGTCTAGTAGTTCTTAATGGTCCAAGGTCTTAGACATAGTTGGGTCATTACATGACTACATGGATAAGTTCGTTGTGGTGTTTATAGATGACATATTGATCTACTCAAAGACGAAAGCCGAGCATGAAGAGTACCTGCGACTGACGTTGGGACGACTCAAAAGTTATCAATTATACACTAAGTTTAAGAAATGCGAATTTTGGCCAGAGAAGGTGGCATTTCTAGGACACATTGTGTCTAAAAATGGCGTAGAAGTAGATCTAGCCAAGTTCGAAGTAGTTAAGGACTGGCCCAAACCCAAGAGTGCCACAAAGGTGAGAAGTTTTCTCGGGTTGGCAGGATACTATAGACGATTTGTTGAAGGGTTCTCTAGAATAGCTACACCCTTAACAAATTTGACACGGAAGCAACATAAATTTGTATGGGCGGAGAAGTGTGAAGAAAGCTTCCAAATGTTAAAGGACAAGCTCATATCAGCCCCATTTCTATGCATCCCAAACGATAATGGCAAGTTTGTAGTGTATTGCGACTTGTCGAAGCAGGGACTTGGATGTGTTTTGATGCAAGATGAAAGAGTGGTCGCATATGCCTCGAGACAGCTAAAGGAGTACGAATAGCGATACCCAACCCATGAATTAGAATTAACAGTAGTAGTTTTCGCTCTAAAGATTTGGAGGCACTATCTGTACGGAGAAAACTGCAAAATCTATACGGACCACAAAAGTCTAAAGTACTTCTTTACGCAGAAGAAGCTCAATATGAGGCAACGAAGGTAGCTGAAGTTAGTAAAGGACTATGATTGTGAGATATTGTATCCAGGAAAGGCTAATGTCATGGTAGACACATTTAGTAGGCGGAGTTACGGAGGCTTATCAACACTTAAGGGGATAGCTCAACACTTACAAGATGATATTAAGAGGTCCGAAATTGAGCTAATAACTGGACAATTAGCTGACCTCACGATCAAGTCAACACTAATGGAGGAAATAAAGGAGAAACATCAAGTGGATGAGTTTCTTCTTAAGATGAAGGCAACATTACAAAGCTCAGAGAATGCTGATTTCTCCTTGACAAAAGAAGGCATGTTACGATATAGGAACTAAGTATGTGTACCCGAAAGTGGTGAATTAAGAGAAAGTATTATGAAGGAAGCACACACTACTTCATATTCACTTCACCCGGGATCGACCAAGATGAACAATGATGTCAAGACAATGTACTGGTGGCCGGGGATGAAGAAAGACATAGCAGAATTTGTAACAAAATGCCTTACATGTCAACAAATTAAGGATCAACATCAAAGACCCGCTGGAACTTTGCAACCATTGGAGATTCCCGAATGGAAATGGGAAGATATAGTGATAGACTTTGTGACAGGATTACCAAGGACCACTAAGCAGCATGACTCTTTTTGGGTAATAGAAGATAGACTCACAAAATCTGCTCACTTCTTGGCAGTAAGAACAGTTTATAACGCTGAGCAGTACACAGAGCTTTACGTAGCGGAGATAGTGAGACTACATGGAGTCCCACAGATGATAGTCTCCGATAGAGGATCAGTTTTCACATCAAAGTTTTGGGAAGGTCTACAGCGTGCAATGGGCACTAAGTTAAAACTAAGTACGATATTTCACCCTAAAATTGATGGTCAGTCAGAACGTACCATACAAATATTAGTAGATATGTTAAGGGCATGTGCGTTAGACTTCTCAAGATCATGGAGCAGGTATCTTCCATTGATAGAGTTTTCTTACAACAATAGTTATCAGGCAATAATAGGCATGGCACCTTATGAGATGCTATATGGACGGAAATGCCAATCACCACTTCATTGGGATAAGGTTGGTGAAAGAAGATATTTAGGGCCTGAGGGTGTAAGAGAAGCAACTGAGGCAGTAGAAAAGATAAGACAACAAATGGTTGCCTCTCAAAGTCGCCAGAAGACCTATGCCGACGCTAAAATACGAACTTCTGAGTTTTCAATATGAGATCAAGTCTTTCTCAAAGTTTCTCCGATGAAGGGAATTATGCATTTCAGAAAGAAAGGAAAGTTAAGCCCGAGGTTTATAGGTCCTTTTGAGATATTGGAAAAAGTAGGCCATGTAGCATATCGGTTGGCTTTACCGCAATCATTAGCTGAAACGCATAACGATTTTCATGTATCGATGTTGAGAAAATACATATCAGATCCAACCCATGTGCTCGATTACAAGGCTTTGGAGTTAAAACAAGATTTCAGTTATGAAGAACAACCAGTACGCATTCTAGATAGGGAACTAAGGAGTCCAAAAGTGTCCCTATGGTTAAAATCTTGTAGAGTAATAGCACTGAAAGAGAGGCGACATGGGAATGGGAGGAATAAATAAGGGAGCGGTATCGCGAGATGTTTGGTAAGTAAATTTCGAGGAAGAAATTATTTTAAGTAGGGGAGAACTGTAGCGTCTCAGAATTTTACTTAGCTAGATAGTAGTAATAGTAGTAGCTTAGTCTTTTAGATTTTGTGGTTATTGGTTCAAACCAGGATTTAGTTGGAAACTCATAGAAATAGTTATGGATTTTATAAGTTTAACCTATAGTTTATAAATATTAATTATAACATAAGGTTTGATTAATATAGCTGGTCCTAGAAATATTATTTATTATAACCTAAGGTTCAGATAGAATAATTAAGAGCGTGATACTTATCACAAGCATGTTTATTAAGGATTTAAGCATTTTGGATGAATAATTTAGTAAATGATAAATCTAGAAGCTCTAGAACCTTCCATCAACTGTTAGGAGCACGTTTTACTCAGTCAAAGTTGTTTTAACAAACTTCAAGTGTGCTGAAAATGTGCAAAGACATGTTTAAAGTATCAGTATATGCCGATATATCGCAGCTATAGGAGCCGATATGTCGTCTATGGATGATATGAAAAAAACACGTTGATTTCGCATGAATGAAACCACAAAAGCTCGGGGCATAGGTAGGGGCGATATATCGCCTAGGGTAGGCGATATATCATCTCTTGGAGCCATTTTTGAAACTTTGTGAATTTAAATTAGAAATAGCCCTCAACCACTTGGACTTGCTCTTGGACGTTTTGACCGAATTCTTGGCATTTGTTGAACCGAAAATTCAAATTTATTCAATTTATATTAATTTATTTATTCATTTTAAAAGGGGTTAGTTGCACTTCTTGAACTCTATAAATAGGACCCTTTACTCAGCCATTTTTCATCATCTTTCAAGCACAGTCAAAGCCTCCAAGCTTCTAAGTTCATTCTAGAGAGAAACACTAGTGTTTTGGGGTTAAAGCTTTAAAATCTAAAGCATTTATAAACATTTGGGAAGTAAGCTTTTGTGTGATTTCAGTATTTGAGGTATAGATCGAAGCTCTAAGCTATCTAAGGTACCGTTAATCTTCAGGTTTAGTCCATTTCCAATCTTCTTATTCTTTCATTTTATTTCAAAACCTAACTTGTTAAAATGACTTTTGGTTAGGTGTTCAAACTTAAGATTTTTGGTAAGTCTTTATTCCAATGGTTTAGATCTTCTCTTCAACTTCATTTCTTTAGAAACTTATGGATTTTATGTTTGGTTTTAGGAGTTTCCAATCGCGTTCTTGTTTCCAATATTCTCATTTTTGGTAAGGAAAATTAGGTAGTTTATGTTTTGTATGACCTAACATTTCTGGTACAATAAAGGGGTAAGTGTGTCTGGACCTAAGGTGTCCAATGATGTATGACGGACCTATGTTCGGTAGGCTCGGTTGCCAAAACTTTATGACGAACCTAAGATGATGTCCGGTGTATGACAGACTTATGTCCGGGGTTTAGTTGCCACCCCCTGTATAAGCACTTATCTTTTTATTATATCTGACTTGTTATTATGACTTATGACCCATAGTTACGATTATGATTATGACTTAGCCTACCATATGACCTAGGGTTTTATGATGTTGTATGGTTAGTATAAATAAGTTTTTGTAATGACTTGTTGAAAGTTATGATATCATTATATGACTAACTCTTGTTTGTATTTTCCTTACTGGGCTTAGAAGCTCACTCCTTATGATGTTGTTGTGCAGAAAATTGATGATAGAAAGGCCGGTGACGAGTGGGACCCAGGAGCTTCATGATGTACTTTTGGGGACCATATAGTCGAGGAAGATCAAGCGAGCCTATTTTATTAAAGCATGTTTATTTGAAATTTTTATTTAAATGTTGCTCATTTTATGTTAATGATAATTATTTTTGTAAAACCATGGATCCGTGTATTTATTTTCAAGTTTTTTTCAATAAAAGAGCAATATTTATGATTATGATCCAACATTGTGTTCTCGGTAATTTATGAGAAATTAGGGCGTTACAAGATGATTTTTTTAAATTTTTTTGGGTTTAGTGGCAATGGGGCCGGGAATTAGGGTCTGGTTTGTGTGGTTGGGGGCGTTGGGGTAAGATTCCTTTCTCTCACTCATTCTCTATTTTGTTTCTTCTGTTTTTTCTTTTTTTTTTATTGTTTGGGTTCATGAAGGGTTTGGGTTGGGGCCGTGGGGATGGGGACTCAATTTTGGGGTTGTGAACTTGGGGCATTTGACTGATCTGTTTCTTTTATTGCTTGTTTTTTTTTTCTTATTTGAAATCTGCTTGTAGAGAAGCATGAGTAGCAGAAAGAGGATTCCAATGAAATCTTGTTTTTGAAAGATTGAATTTTTGGGGGTTCTTATGTTTTGTGTTTTGGCCAAAGTTACTGTGATTTCTGTTTTGTGTATTGATGAAAAATTTATCGATTTACTATGATGTGAGAGTACTAATACTTTTACATTGCTCCTTGTATATTTGGTGGTTCTTGCGTTATGTAGTGATGTGAGAGTACTCAATTTTCTGAGAGCACAATTTATCGTGATCAAATATTAGAAGGTAATAGTTATCTTTATTTTCTTATACGTGCACTTGTTATTTTTAAATTGTTTTATGAATTTGTCTTTTCCCTTCATCTATATAAAAAAATTAATTCATTGTCTTGTTGCAGGTTTGGAAGTATCAGTTACTGTTATATATAATGTTTCTATTTCTATATTATATAATTTTGTCAGCTCTTTAATTCTGGAGTGATTATATGAATGCTTGTCTAGCCAATATAAGATGAGGTTCTATATATAGTCTAAAATGTTCATAACTAAGTCATTGAGTTTTGTTGTTTTGAACTTGATTGCGTTGGATGGTTTGTGTCATTTATTGAGGTCTAAAATGCTGTTCTCTTTTATGAATTGGTCACACATTTATGTATTTTTATTATTTGGTTTGGCTATTGTATCTGATAAAACTGTATAATATAGTTGGGAATCAATCACATTTCAAATTTTTACCATATCTTGAAAATAAAATATTTACTAAATGGCTTTCGGTAAAAATTTGTATATTTATTATTTCGTTGGGCATCTGTTTCTCGCTCACAACTTTCATTGCATTATTTCAGATGCTTAATGGCATATCCTATATCTTAGTAAAAAATCTTATTTTTTGTTCTTTTTTCTTTCCTATTGTTGCTCTGTGACGGTTAGTGTTATTGTTGATTCTGAAAATTTTGATATAATTATGCTTTGAATAGATATTGAATCTATAATTTGTGTTGTAGGGGGTTGGGGTTTTGTTAATTTTTTTTAGGTTTGCTATGTAAGTGTTTGCATCTATCTCGACTCTCTCATTATCATTGTTTATTTTAAGAACAATGTTCTTATTTTTTTGTTGCAGGTGGTGGTGATCATGGGGGTTGGTGTAGTGATGGTGCTCACTATGTTTAATGATTTTATTTCATTATCTGATCTTGTTTATTTTTGTTCATTTTTGTAAAATCTACCTTGAAACTTGCTTGCAAGATTTTCAAATTTTGTATTATGGATGTTGAGATGTTGAAACTCTTCAATATTATTTAATTGATTTTGGGGATTTTGATAAATTTGTTGACTCTATAGTTATTTTTTTGTTTACTTTGTTGTTTTTCATAATTAAAATCTTGGTTATCATTTTTAATTAATTTTTTTATTTTTTTAATATAACAGACATTTGCGTCAGTTGCAAACTGCCACAAATGCCACATTTGTGGCAATTCTCCACTGACACAAATGCTAAGTATTTGAGTCATTCCAAACTGCCACAAATGTGTCATTTGTGGCCGTTATCCACTGACACAAATGCTTAGCCGGTTTGCGTCATGGATTTTCGTGTCACTTTTAAAACTGACACAAAAAATCAATTGTGGTAGTTGAGAACTGAGGCAAATGATATTTTGTGTAGTAGTGATAACTTGTGTTCACATTAAAAAAGAAAGAGAAGACAAGGATAAAAATAGGAGTGGTGAGCAAGGGAAAGGGAGTTGCCATATTTGGAATTCCCGTAACCTTGGACTATGCTATAGTGAAATCAACATAACTGGAGCTCTAGAAGTTTGATTTAGGCAATCCTGGTATCGTTAGAAATCTAATTGGATTATCTAAAGCTTTATAGAATATCATTTTTCTAAAATCGTAGTGTAATCAGTTAAAAAATGGATCTCAAGTCGTAGATGGTGTGGATTATGAAAAACCCAATTCTAATTTCCTTTTCTTTTTCCTTAACCTACTAATCACATATAAATAGGTCCTTAAGCCTCTTTCTCTCATTTTTAAAGCCACGGCCTCCCACATAGAGAGAGTAAGAGAGAGAGAGAGAGAGAGCTCCAAAAATTGAGGACAGAGAGAAGGGAAGAAGGACACTAAGGTAATGTCTTTGAGTTTTGAATTGTGTTTTTTGTTTTTTGTTTTTTGTTTCTTCTTTCTTCTTGACTCTAAGACAACCTTGAATAATGTTTGGCATAAGGTTAGAATCTCACCAAGGGAAGGATCTCTAGTGCTCTAGGTTTGATTCCCACTTTTGTCTATAAGAGGTAAAGAATGATTATTTTTTGTGTCTTGCTTCTCTATTCTTGTTTTTGGATTTGAATGATTTGTTTTCTTTGATTGGATTGAATAGAAGAGCATGCTAGGATTTTAGATGGATTTTTCATAATGAGTGTGATTTTATTCTTGTGGTTTTGTCTACATGTTTCGGCCATGGTAGTATACTTTTCAACTTGTAATTGTTTTTTAGTATTAATTCAAGATATGACCTTGTTCTATTAGGGAGCATGATAGAATGTGTTTCTTTAATGGAGTTTAGATTCTTTTAAATTTGCAATTAAGATTGGAATATGATTTTGTTCCATGATAGAAACATGCTAGGTGTGTTTTCTCATTATGTTATAAATTCTTGATTTTATGTGCTTATGTATTCAATAAAAAGAAACAAAAAAACTTGCTAAATGTTTTCTTAGTTATTTACAAGCAAGTATCAAGGGTTTTATATATTATATATGTGCTTGGTGTTAATTTTGTGATGATTGATGCATGTTTAAATGGCAACTTATGTTTCATGAAATACCATATTATTTTTGCTTCTATAGGTTTCAACCAAGGGGCATAGAATTGGTTTTCTTATATATATATATATTTTTTGTAATTTGAATAGGCAGAATGTTAGGATTTGTTTCATTATGAAAATTGATGCATGAAAATTTCTATTATATTATTGTTGGCTTTATAGGTTTTGCCCAACACTATTTTTTTTAGTTTGAAAGTTGTTTAATTATTTTAAAGTGATATATGTTACTTTTGCATGATTCTAAGATGTTTTAATGTTGCAAGCATGCTTAATAATGTTTATAGGGTTTTATTGTCATGAGATGTTGGGAAATATTGTTATTATGTATGTGACTAGGGTTCTAAAGCTTAATTTTATGAATATGAGAAATTTCATGGATGATGTGAATTGTCTAGTAACCACGATAGGGTCTTATTCATTTATTATATTTTCTTGTAGTAAAATTGTTGGGATTTTATAACTTTGATGCATGAATTACGATTCTTGATGACTCTAGGGTTTCTACTGTAAGTTGATGATGTGTATTGGTATTGTTTCCATGATTTTATGCGTGACATGAAAGCATGGTTATGTGTATGAGTATGTTTGATTCAAGAAAGGTGGTGTAACTTGTTATGAGGTAGTTGCCATGTATAATTGGCCCATGCACACGTGGAATATACTTTTATGTGTTCATGTGTGTTCTACATGGTATTAAGACAAGTGTTTTTGACTATTATTCAAGGCTCATTGTGAAGTATTCTTGCTCTTTAATTTTGCTTGGACTTGAGGTAAGAAAGTTTGCTTATGAATGTTTGAAAGTAAAACTAGTGCCATATGTGGTACGTTAAAGAAATTGTTATGACTGTTCTGTTTGAAATATTATATGAAAGAAAACAATGTTGTCAGTGTTATGTTTGCGACACAACAAAGGCGTTACTAAGGTATGGCGTAACCCACATGGTAGACATGCTACAGACCTCAAGGTGGGAACAACAGGAACAATTTCCATGGTGTCCTGGTTCCTCACAGAGTTATGCTTTATTTGTATGTGTAATTGTTTCTAAATAAAGTATACAGAGATGGAATGATTGTGTGTTATATTTCGTTAAAGGCATGATAGTAGTATAGCAATGTTGTATGATTCTGTTGTCTATATTATTTGTACTTCCTTCCTGGGCTTTTAGCTCACCCCCTAAATTTCCCCATTTCAGGTAGGCGTTAGGTTTTTTAATTGGCATGCATGGTGAGATTGGAAATTTCAATTGAAGTTAGTATGTATGTTGCGGGGAATCACTAGACGAGAAACGATCGAGAACGCCATATAACAATTACTAGTTTATTTTGTTTATTATTGAACTTAGTGGGTTGTCTTTGATTTCTTTAAATTTTATAAATATATTTTGGTTTGAACATTAGGCCCATATTTCATTGTTTTTAATAAGGCCCCACTGTATTTCCTAGACAATTATTGGTATTTTCTATAGAAGTATCAAAAGTGGCATTTTCCTAAAGATAGATAAGTTGGGGCGTTACAAATGGTATTAGAGATGATCATTTATTTCCTTCAAGGAATCCCTCATCATACATACTGAAGAGTGGAAAAGACTCATCTCACCATGTCTTAAGTATATTTGTTTCCTATTTTTTTTTCTTTGCTTCTTTTAAGTTTTTAGTATTATGTTTGTAGACCCTTTATAACGCCTCCTGTACTTAGAACCAATAAGAAGAAGCTTCTTAGGGTGGTTTGTGAGATTTCAAGGGTTAGGATAGATTAGATTAACAACAGAGATGAATGGATATCAATTCTCCGTAAGATAGCAACCGTGAACGAACAGATTAAGTAGATGATAAATTTGGGGGGAGCACACATCTAGTCGTTTGAGAAATTTTGGGTGCATAGAGCGACGTTAGATGTTTATCCTGAGGCTTTTTACAATCAGAGCGTACTATGGGACTGAGTTCTTCGCGATGGCATCTCGAAGAGCAGCAGGTTTAGGTACCTCATGATTAGATTCATAGACCTGTTCGAGTTTGGCTATATCGAAATGGTCCACACTTCTGATGGGGACGAGAATTTAGTGGAATGAGAAGAGCTGATAACAAACCCTACAGGAGAGTTAGCACATCGGAAGGTAATCAAATCTATACCAGATGTTAGTAGAAATGATAGGGAAAGAGCTCGTAGGCCATAATACTTCTAAATTACAGAAGATATTTTGAATTAAAATTCTTCAAAGTAATCATCAGTAGAGGATTTGGATTTTCTTCCTATAAAATCCCTGGACTTATAGTAGAATAAACGAGATTATTATGTTTATATTATTACTTATTATAAGTTGGATATTAGATTAAACATTTTAATGGATCATCTTTTTCGTATTTGATATTTTATGAAAAATCTGGATGTGTGTGAATGATCATGAATATACATATTTGAATCGTGTGATACCAACTGGAATAAATGCTAGGAAATTGTGCAAACCTTTAGCTTATGATGGTTTTTTTTTCATGTGCCTTAGAATTTCAACATGTCTTGCGGAGGAGCAGCACGGGGAAGAGGTGGAAGAGCTGGCAGTGGAAGAGGTAGGGGCCATGGTAGAGGCGCACCTGTCAATCCTAATATGGTGGATATCCCCGGAGTGCAAGTACCCCCTGTGTAACTAGAAGCACCAGCAATTGACCTAGCTACAGAAGTGACACATTTAAGGGACTAACTTAGACAGAGAGAAGATGAGCTAGTTTAAGCCAAGAAAGTACCTTAAGCCTATCAAGTACCTCTAGCACTGCAAGTTCCTCTAGGGCAACAAGTGGCACCAGCTTATCCAGCAACACCATATGCACCAATTGGTTATGGATTACCTGGGCATAGGTTCGAACCAGTGTATGAATGGTTTAGAAAACAAACCCCTCTTAACAGTGAAAGAAAACTGGACCCTATGTAAGCTGAAGATTGACTAAGGTCAGTTGAGGCCATTTTTGAGCACATGGAGCTCAATGACTACCAAAGGGTCTCTTGTGCCACCCACCTTCTGAAGATGGATGCTAGAATTTGGTAGGATGTGGTTAAGCAGACACAGACTTTAGACACCATGAACTGGGATGACTTTGTACAAGCCTTCAATAAGAAGTATTATAGTATTGCAGTGTTGGCAACCAGGGTTGATGAGTTTGTGATACTGACTTAGGGTAGTCTCATAGTCACTAAGTATGCACATAAGTTTGATAGACTGATAAGATTTGCACCAAAAACAATACCAACTGAAGTGATGTGAGTTCAGAGATTTGTAAGGGGACTTAAGACTATGATTGCCAAAGATATCAAACTAAATAGTATGGAGTTAGTTAGCTATGCTGAGATTTTGGACAAGGCCCTAGACGCTGAATATATGGAAGAACAGATATGAAAGGAAGATGTTGCATGGAAAGAGGCTAATAAGAATAAAACTTTACAGGATGGTAACAAAAGTAAGGCCCAAGAGGGCTAAGGCAGTGACACTGACAAGAGGCCCAAGGTCACAGTTCCCAACAATAACCACAACAACTATAACAACAACCACAATTGTGGCAGCTAATAGAATCGCATACCCGAGCATCCTAACAGCCTCAAGTGTGCAAAAATTCAGGAGAGTGTCAAGAAAGCTCAAAAAAGTGCTTCAAGTATGGTCAAGGAGGTCACATGAAGGGAGATTTTCCATAGGTGAAGACAGGAACTGGATAGGGAACCAACAGTAATCTAATACCAGCTCGAGTCTTTGCACTGACATAGGGGGAGGTAGCCAATAGAAACATGGTTGTTACAGGTCAAATTTCTATTTATGTTATGTTATGTAGAGTCCTTATTGATTTTGGAATGACTCATTGTTATGTTTCTTTTAAAAAAATTGATAGATTGGGCCTGCCTTGTAAGCTTTTTAGGGATAGTTTTAGTACGATGTTACCATCGGGTGAGGTTATGTTGGCATCTAGGTGGTTGCAAATAGTTTCAGTAATGATTGAGGGCAGGGAGTGTCCAACAGACCTTATAAAATTAGATATGTCAGAGTATGATGCAATTCTTGGCATGGATTGGTTAGCTAAATTCAGAGCTACTATTGATTGTAGAAGGAAAACAGTGATGTTTAAACCAGACGAAGGCGAAACTTTTTCATTTAAGGGAGAATTAATGAGATTTTGAATGCTTATCATCTCGACGTTGAAGGCTCAAAATATGATGCAACATGGGTGTTTGGCATACTTAGCCAGTGTTGTGGATAAATCCTGAGAAACAGAATTAAAGCGAGAAAATGTTCACAAAGTCTATGAGTTTGCAAAAGTGTTTCCCGAAGACTTACCAGGACTACCCCCATACAGAGAAATCAAGTTTGTAATCGAACTTGCATCGAAAGCAACTACATAATGGCATTGACCAAGTTGAAGGAAATTAAGTCACAACTACATGAGTTACTGGACAATGGTTTCATTCGACCAAGTTATTCGCCATGGGGGGCACCGGTGTTGTTTGCTAAGAAGAAAGATGGAAGTATGAGAATGTGCATTGATTGCTGAGAACTCAATAAGGTCACAATCAAGAACATGTATCCATTGCTAATGATAGACTTCCTTTTTGATCAATTGCAAGGGGCGTCAGTGTTCTCCAAGATTGATCTACTATCCAGGTATCATCAGTTGAAAGTTAAGGAGGAGGATGTTCCCAAGACTGCATTCAAGACTCGTTATAGGCACTATGAGTTTCTGGTGATGTCGTTCAGACTCACCAACGCCCCAGTGACATTCACGGATATGATGAATAAAGTATTTAAGGATTTCTTCAACAATTTCATAGTGGTGTTCATAGATGATATCCTAATTTATTCTAAACCAAGGCAAAGCATGAAGAGCATTTGAGGTTGACACTCAGCAGACTCCGAGAGCATCAACTTTATGCTAAATTCTCCAAATGTGAATTCTAGTTGGTGCAGATAACTTTCCTAGGGTATAAAGTTTCCAAGAATGGAATATGGTAGATCTGTCGAAGATAGAAGCTGTGAAAGACTGGCCAAAGCCTAAGAATGCATACGAAGTTCATAGTTTTTTAGGATTCGTCGGTTATTACCAAATTTCATTGAGGGTTTTTCTAAAATCGCAACGCCCTTGAAGAATCTGACCCCTAAGCATCAGAAGTTCATCTGGACTAAGAAATGTGAAGAAAGTTTTCAGATCATGAAAGACAAGTTGATCTCTGTACCAGTTCTTTGTGTTCCTATGGAAGAAGGGAAATTCGTTGTGTATTGTGATGCTTCCAAGAATGGATTAGGGTGTGTATTGATGCGGAACACTAAAGTAGTAGCCTACACATCGAAACAGCTTAAGAAGTATGAGTAAAGGTATCCGACTGATGACCTAGAGCTGGCAGTAGCAGTGTTCACACTAAAGATTTGGAGGCGCCACCTTTATGAAGATAGGCACGAGATTTACACCGACCAGAAAAGTCTGAAGTACTTCTTCACCCAGAAGGAACTCAACATGAGACAACAAAGGTGGTTAGAACTAGCAAAGGACTATGATTACGAAATTATATACCACCTAGGCAAGGGAAATGTAGTGGCTGGCACATTGAGTAGGAGGGGACATGGAAGTGTCTCGACATTGAGCACTATAGAACCGTCATTGCAGAGAGAGATTATAAGTGCTAGAATAGAATTGGTAACACGAGGACTAGCGAATCTCACCCTACAGTCCACCTTACTGGATCAGATTACGTAAAAAAAATACAGAAGGTGGACCAGGTCCTAGTAAAACATGAGGCTTTGGTACAAGAGAACGAAGATAGTAACTTATCCATGTCCAAGGGAGGGCTATTGTGGTACAAGGATAGAATCTGTGTGCCTAGTGATGAGGAACTCAAGGAAAGTATTATAAAAGAGGGGCACAAGACACCATATTCCTTACATCATGGATCCACAAAGATGTATGAAGACCTGAAGGCTTTATACTGGTGGCCGCGAATGGAGAGGATTATAGCAGAGTTCGTTGCTAAATGCCCGACTTGTTAGCAAGTGATGGCGGAGCACCAGAGGTAAGCGAGGTTACTACAGCCACTCTAAATTCTAGAATGGAAGTGGGAAGACATAATAATGGACTTTGTGGTAGGGTTACCTAGAACAATAAAACAACATGACTCTGCATGGATAATAGTGGATAGATTCACCAAGTCTACTTATTTCGTACCTATACAACATACCTTAATGTAGAGCTATATGTTAGCGAAATTGTGAGACTTCATGGGGTACTATGGATGCCAAAAATCCACCAAGGAAAAAATCTCTGATCCCTGGTTGAAATACATGGTCAAGGGTCACTTAGTCATGCTATCAGGCACGGGCCTATAGGACTCACAAGACCACGTTCTAGCCAACACTCCCAAGTGTCCCGCAGGTCTCTGCCTTGCTGAAGATTAGAATCCCTCGCGCCCAGATGCCACGCACCTGGGCCTCACAAAGCCACCACCTTGCATTCAGCCGGAGGGCCTCATGCTTGGTATCTCGGCTAGGAGGGCCTCGTGCCAGTGTTTCGCACGCCCAGGCCTATGCCATACACCTGCCCCTTGTGCCCACATCATGCTCACCCAGGCCCGTGCTGTGCACCTGCGCCAGCACCTTGAGTACCCAGGCCCGTGCCGCGCACCTGCGCCAGCACCTCGTGCGCCCAGGCCCGTGCCGCGCACCTACGCTTCGCAACAACACCTCATGCCAGTGTCTTGCATGCCCAGGCCCATGCCGTGCACCTGCGCCTCGCGCTAGCACCTCGCATCAACATCTCGCGCGCCTAGACCCTTGCCTCGCGCTAGCACCTTGCGCCAGCGTCTCGTGCACCCAGACCCGTGCTGCGCACCTGTGCCTCATGCCAGCACCTTGCGCCAGTGTCTCGTGTGCCTAGGCCCATGCCTCACACCTGTGCCTTGCGCTAGCACCTCGTGCATGCGTCTCGCGCGCCCAGGCTTGTGCCTCATTCCTGCGCCTCGTGCCAGCACCTTGCACCAGCGTCTTGCGCACCCAAGCCCATGCCGCGCGCCTACGCCTTGCGCCAGTACCTCGCACGCCCAGGCCCGTGCCTCACACCTGCACCTCGCGCCAGCAAATCACGCTAGCGTCTCGCGCACCCAGCAGGTGCACCCTGTGAGGTCTTCATCGAGCACGCCCTGTGCACCACATAGCTGCACCCTCGGCACACACCAATCGAACACATGGTGACTTGCACGAATGGAGTGATTATATTAGCTGAGAAGGAACCTTCAAAGGTTAAAAGAATAGGCGCCCTGTGAGAACCTACACGCGGCTCAAAATGATCGTGCAGGTGTGAAGTAGGCATTGGTGTATGACTCTGAGGACCCCAGGCATCTGATCCTCATATCCATGCCACGTAGGTAGTGGTCATACAAGCAAGGTACCTGATGTGGTCCTTCTCAGCCAACCTCTGACATCTGTCCCTGGCAAGTAGTGGAGGTACGGGAGTGGTGGCATGACCTGCATGTCCCTGACCACAAGCAAGCGTTGACACCACGATCCTTTGTTCCACCATGATCTATGCCACTACCATGACAGTGTACCCATGTACCTTCTTGTCCCCTGGGACCACCTTGTATCAGATGCCATTAGAGCCAGGGTATAAATAGACGTCCACTCCTCAAGCTAAGGGGTGGAAAAAATGATGTAATACCAGACTATTCTAAGAGCAATACACAAGTTTCTTCTATTGTTCACTTGCAATTTTCCTTCAAATTTCTACAAGTTCTTCTGAGTTCATAAGTCAGTGATTAAGTCTTTGAGTTTTCCATCCATATTTTGTTGACGAGTTTCTGCCGTCAACAGGTACCAAAGTTGATAGTCTCTGACAGGGGTTCGGTGTTTACTTCAAACTTTTGAAAGGATTACATAGAGCAATGGGTACAAGGTTAAAGTTTAGTACCGCTTTTCACCCTCAGACAGATAGAAAATCTGAGAGGACTATTCAAGTTTTGGAAAATATGTTGAGGTGTTGTTCCTTAGACTTTTCGGAGTCTAGGATTCAGTATTTACCCCTGATGGAGTTCTCCTATAATAATAGTTATCACTCTACTATTGTCATGGCTCCTTGTGAGATGCAATATGGGCACAAGTGTAGATCACCTCTACACTAGGACGAAGTAGTGGAGAAACAAATATTAGGTCTGGAAGCATAGCAAGGCCAGTGAAGCAGACAAAAAATATTAGAGAATGCTTACTACTCAGAGCAGACAAAAAATTTATGCCGGCCCTAAGAGAAGGGACAACGAGTTTTCAATAGGAGAATATGTGTTTTTGAGAGTCTCTCCATTGAAAGGGGTTATGCATTTTTGAAAGAAAGGAAAATTGAGCCCAAGGTGCATAGGTCCATTTGAGATTTTGGACAAAGTTGGGTAGGTTGCGTAGCGCTTAGCATTACCACCAACACTTTCTGAAACACATAATGTCTTTCATATCTTGATGTTGCACAAGTACGTGTCAAATCCCTCCCATGTGTTGAGTTATGGGCCGTTACAGTTGAAGCATGGCCTGAGTTATGATGAACAACCTGAGCATATCATCAAGAAGTGAGTCAAGGAACTGAGGTTCAAGAAGATTCCATTAGTTAAGGTCCTGTGGAAGAACAATACAGAGACAGAAGCATCTTGGGAGCTAAAGGAAGACATGAGAAAGAAATACCCGGAGTTATTTGGTAAGAAAGAATTCCAGGATAATATTCTTTTTAAAGGGGGTATATTGTAGCAAACCAGAATTTTTATTTTATTTTATTTAATTAGTTATGTAATTGTTTATTTTTTATAGAAATATGTTGTGAATATTTAAATGATTTTTTTTTATTATTTTATTAAAATTTTCATTTGAATGTGAGACAATAATTAATTTTATTTCTTTTTAATATTGTGTGTGCATGTGTGTGAATGTGTGTTGTGTGCATGATGGTGTGCGCATGTGGGTGCATGACAAGAAGAGTCTGCATGCATGATGAAGGGCTTGTACCTAGACTAAATAATGGAAATGGGAAGCTTTCCTTGTTTAGAAAATTCTACCAATAAGAGAATAAAATCCCTTTTAATTGGTTTGTTAGCCTGTGTTCACATTAAAAAGAGAAGAGAATACAAGGAGAAAGAGAGGAGTGGTGAGCAAGGAAAAGGGAGTTGCCATATTTTGAATTCCTGTAACCTTGGACCCAACTATAGTAAAATTATCATTACTAGAGCTCTAGATGTCCGATTTGGGAAATCTTGGTATCGTTGGAAAGATAATTTGATTATCTAACAGTTTCATGAAATATTATTTTTCCAAAATCGTAGTATAGCCAGGTCAAAAATGAGTCTCAAGTCACAGGTTGTTTTGGTTACGAAAAACCCAATTCTAATTTCCTTTTCTTTTTCCTTAACCTAGTAATCACCTACAAATAGGTCCTTAAGCCTCTTTATCTCATTTTTGAAGCCCTGTCCACCCACATAGAGGGAGAGTGAGAGAGAGAGCTTCAAAATTGAGGATAGAGAAAAGGGAAGACGAACACTAAGGCAGTGTCTTTGAGTTTTAAATTGTGTTTTTATTTTCTTCTTTCTTCTTGACTCTAAGACAACCTTGACTAATGTTTGGCATAGGGTTAGAATCTCACCAAGGGAAGGCTCTCTAGTGCTCTAGGTTTGATTCCAACTTTTATCTGCAAGAGGTAAATAATGATTATTTTTTGTCTCTTGATTCTCTATTATTGATTATGGATTTGAAAGATTTGTTTTCTTGATCGGATTGAATAGAAGAGCATGCTAAGATTGCATATGGATTTTTGCATGATGAGTGTGATTTGATTCTTGTGGTTTTGTCTACATATTTCGTCCATGGTAGTATTGTTGCCCGTGTTTTTACCAATTGACACGTGGCAATTAGGAGTAATTAAAAACAAGACAAGGCATGATGTTCTCGCAGTGTGAACTCCTCCATGTACCCAACCAGCCAAACGCAGATGTCTCTAAGGTAGGCCACCCCCCGATGTCTGTTCTTGATGTGTGGATGTCTCCAAGTGAGATCATGCCCCGATTACCATTTTAGAGGTCCTCGCGCCTTCCTCAATACTGCCAACTCAAAGATGAGATTGAAAGCCTCATCAAACTAAAACACCTCCACCAGTATGCTCGGGATGGAGTACGCCAGGCTTAGGCCCCAGCTGCGGAAGCACCCGCACAACCCCTAGCTCCCCAGGATTTAGTTACAGTGCCCACAACTTTGGAACAACAGATAGTTCACCGACCTCCCTCAGTGAATGGTCGAGTTAGGACTATCTCTGGAGGACCCCACTTGGGGGGCCACTCCTGAGGCTCGTAGAATAGGTATGTGCAGGAATTAAAGCATGGCGATGAGGTGTTGGCTTTAGCTCAATTTCTAGCCCAGATGCCAAGGATGACCAAACAAGTCATCACATTCTCCGAGGACGATGCTCGGAGAGTGCACGTTTCACACCATGATCTTTTGGGGATTGAGAGCCAGCTCGATCATGGGATCAACCTCGGAGATGCGACCTTGGAGAGTGCCCTTGGCTTGGAGGAACCTCTACCACCTGCTTGATCACAATATTGACCTCGGGTATGTGACCCATTGTCGTAACTTCCCTCTCTCGGGCCGCCTTGGCCTCCTCTGCCTCAAGGCGCACCTTGAGCATTGTCCTCATGTTGTGCTCCTTGGTGAATGAGAGATCCATATCTCTATTTCTCTGCCACGCAACAAAGAGTGTATCATCGGCTATCACATTGAGGTCATTTTCTAGTTCTTCTGCTTAGAGACGGAGGTCTTCAACCTCCTTGGCAACAACTTCAGAAGATCTTGTGACCAACTTTTGGAAGAGCCTCGAGTAGTGGTGTTGAGTCGTACACTCGACAATCAACATTTCCCACTACGCCGCCTGACATGGAGAAAGTGTGCAGCCGCACTACACCCTGACACTGTCACATGCATGTTCCCCATAAAGTTGGGAAACAACTTTCTACAGTGGGCCCCATGCAATCTGCCTGAGTCGTAGTCTCTATTTAGTGCACCCATTTTGTATTAATTTAGCATTAATACCCTAGAAATGGGGGAATTTGTATTAAATATGCATGATTGACATTAACAACCCCAACCTCTATAAATAGGGCTGGGGGTATTTCCTTGCAAAGGGTCTGAATTTTAGAGAGAGAGATTCTATAATTCAGTGCAATATATACGCTGTTTGAGAACCAGCATTGAAGCTTGCTCAAATAATCTTCCAAAACACTAAATGCTAGAGACTCGTGGTTTAGGGCTCTTTTATAGCCCGAACCACGTAAAATCCTTGTGTTCTTTTCCATTATTTTCTTTAAACTCTCAGATTAGGTTGATAGTGAAAAAGGCAGTCAACAAGTATACTTTTCAACTTGTTAATATTTTTAGTATTAATTCCAGATATGACATTGTTCTATTAGGGAGTATGATAGAATATGTTTCTTTCATGGGGTTTAGATTCTTTTCAATTTACAATTGAGTATGGAATATGATTTTGTGCCATTATAGAAACATGTTAGGTGTGTGGTCTCATTATGTTATAAATCCATGATTGTATGTGTTTATTTATTCAAGAAAAAGAAAAAAAAAACTTGCTAAATATTTTCTTAGTGATTTACAAGCAAGTATCAAAAGTTTTATATATTATTTATGTGCTTGGTGTTAATTTTGTGATGATTAAGGCATGTTTAAATAACAAGTTATGTTGCATGAAATACCATGTTATTTTTGCTTCTATAGGTTTTAGCGAAGGGGTGTAGAATTGGTTTTCATAATTTTTTTTGGTAATTTGAATAGGAAGCATGTTAGGATTATTTTCATTATGATAATTGATGCATGTAAAGTTCTATTATATTGTTGTTGACTTTATAGGTTTTGGCCAACACTATTTTTTTTAGTTTGAAAGTTTTATAATTTTAAACTGATATATGTTATTATTGCATGATTCTAAGATGTTTTAATGTTGCGAGCATGCTTAATAATGTTTATAGGATTCTATTATCATGGAATGTTGGGATATATTGTTATTATATATGTGACTAGGGTTCCAAAGATTAATTTTATGAATATGCGAAATTTCATGGACGATGTGAATTGTGTAGCAAGCATGATAGGATCTTATTCTTTTATTATATTTTCTTGTAGTAAAATTGTTGGCATTTTAGAACTGATGCATGAATTAAGATTCTTGATGACTCTAGGGTTTTGCCATAAGTTGAAAATGTGTATTGGTATTGTTTCCATGATTATATGTGTGACATGCAATCATGAGTATGAGTTATGTTTGATTCTAGAAAGGTGGTGTTGCTTGTTATGAGGTAGTAACCACATGTGCATGGCCCATGTACATGTGGAATATTATTTTATTCATGTGTATTCTACATGATATTAAGACAAGTGTTTTGACTATTATTCTGTGCTTGTTGTAAAGTATTCCTACTCTTTGATTTTGCTTCGACTTGAGGTAAGCAAGTTTGCTAGAATTTTGTGAATTATGTTATGAATGTTTGAAAGTAAAACAGGTGTCATATGTGGTAAATTAAAGCAATTTTGATGACTGTTCTGATTGAATGCTTATATGAAAGAAAACAGTTTTGTTAACGTTATGTTCGTGACACAACGAAAGCGTTAATAAGGTATGACGTAAGCCACAGGGAAGACGTGCCATAGACCCTAAGGTGGGGATATGAGGATTATTTTCTAGGGTTTTTAGGTTCATCAAAGAATTATACTTTATTTGTATGTGTAATTGTTTCTAAATAAAGTATACAGATTTGGAATGATTGTGTTATATTTCGTTAAAGATATGATAGTAGTGTAACAATGTTGTATGATTCTGTTGTTTGTATTATTTGTACTTTCTTACTGGACTTTTAGCTCACCCCCTTAATTTCTCCTTTACAGGTAGGCATTAGGTTGTTTGATTGGCACGCATGGTGAGATGGGTGGTTTCCATTGAAGTTAGTATGTATGTTACGAGGAGCCAGTGTAGTGGCCCATTTTTTTTAATGTTTTATTTTAATTGTTTGATTATTTGGAAAATAATTTGAATTTTTTATTTTGTGTGAATCAGGATTTAATTGATTTATTTGGAATAATTTTGTAATGTTTGTTTAATTATCAATGTTACATTATTAGGTGTGACAAATTATGTGATTATAATAGGTTACATTATTTTTTTATTGAGTGAGTGTGTGCCGAATTGTGTGTGGTGGAATTTGTTTTATTTTTTATTTATTTTAAACTAATAAAATGGAAAATAATTATTGATTTGTCATTGTTTGGGATAAGATGATAAAAATTATCCATTTTGATTTTGTTAACATTTGGACAAGGTTTAGGCGAGGTGTAAAGAGAGGGAAGAAATAAAGGAGTCATTGTTTGGGATAAGATGATAAAAATTATCCATTTTGATTTTGTTCACATTTGGACAAGGTTTAGGCGAGGTGTAAAGAGAGATAGAATGAGAAGAAGGGTGGAGTTTAAACTCTTTAGATATGTATTTTTGTTTGGTTTGGTTTGGTTTGGTTTGGTTTTTTTTTTTTTTTGGAATCAATAAGTCTAAGATTCTTCTTCTCAATTATAAGAGGTTTGTTCCTCTTTTTCTTTTGGCGGTGTATTTTGAAATCTGTAGGTGCCTAAGGAGTGATTTGCTTTGTGTTCTTGAACACTACCGATGAGGTAATGAGATTCCCTACCCTTTTGTTAATTTGATTGTTTTTATGGGTCATGGATTAGTATTTGATGTTTTGAGGAAATATGTCTAATTTTGATCATATAGTTTGATGAATATCTCTTGATATAGATCTACCCGTCATTGACTGGAAATTTGAAACCGATATTCGTAAGAAACGATTACTTAATTACAGCACTGATTTCAGAATCTGTATATTTTGTGATAACTGTGTTGAGTATTGTCCAACAAATTGTTTGGGTGTATGTTTCGGCCTAGCCTATAGTGTTTGGTTCATGTTATTTTTTTGAATTTTGATAAAACATGTTTCTCGATTAGGGGATATGGTTTAAGATTTAAACATAAGGAATATGAGAATGAGAAAATGTGATGTATGAATATTTTATCTATTATAAGGAAAAGCATGTTAGAGTTTTTCTATTAATATAAAAAAAAGTGTTGAGGATGTATGATTGAATTAGGTAGCATTATTTAGTTTGTATATTTCTTTATGTTTGATGGTGTATTCGGCCAAGGCTTTGTTTTTGGGGTTTTATGTTTTTGAAATGAGTTAACTCTTTGATGCATGCTAATTGTATTTTGGAATGCATGAAAATATAGGAACATATTAGGTTAATGGTTAAACATGAATATGGGCATATTTAAATAAAATAATGCTTGTTGATTTTCTGTTTATATTTTATGGTAATGTAGCTATAGTTCTAAAAGAGCACACTTTATGTCGTAAAAATTCACATTTTAGAATTAATATAAGCAAAATGTGATTTTCACATTTTCATAATGTATTTTCTTCAATAAAATACATGCATATTTTTATGGTTTAAAGATTGAGAAAACCTATTTTTTTTAAAAAAAAGAGGCTTAGCAATTGGTTTATTAAAAATTAGGAAATATAGCCACGCTTAGCGCGGTTTTATAATAACAGATTATCATATATATTTTGTGAATATGGAATAATTTACCTTAAAGCATCCATCGGTGAAGGTGCAACACTTGACGGATCAAGCACCTAGCATAGAGAGGCTCCGACCACCTACAACCAGCCAATCCTTGTGTGAAGGCGCATAGACACGCAGCCTCCTCGGCCAAGGGCCTCCTGTAGCGAGGCCCAGTCTTCATGCGTGGATGCTTAAGTGCACATCTTCCTCAGCCAAGGGCCTCGCATAGCGAGGCCCATCTTTCTTGCGCGAGTGCCTAAGTGTGCATCTCCTTATGCTCTCGTCTTCCTTAGCCAAGGGTCTCGCATATCGAGGCCCATCCTTTATGCGTGGGTGACTAAGTGCACATGTCCTTATGCATGCGTCTTCCTCAGCCAAGGGCCATGCATAGCAAGGCCCAACCTTCATGCGCGGGCGCCTAAGTGTGCGTCTCCCTATGCGCGCGTCTTCCTCAGCCAAGGGCCTCGCCTTCATGTGCGAGCACCTAAGTGCGCATCTCCTTATGCGCATGACTTCCTCAGCCAAGGGCCTCGCATAGCGAGGCCCCACCTTCATGCGCGGGCACCTAAGTGCGCATCTCCTTATGCGCACGTCTTCCTTCGCAAAGGGCCTCGCATAGCGAGGCCTAATCTTCATGACCACGTGCCTAGGTGCGCTTCCCCTTATGCACGCATCTTCCTCGGCCAATGGCCTTGCATAGTGAGGCCCAACCTTCTTACACCCTCACATCTCATCCTCTCGCAACATGCTTTCCCACATTTAGCAAATTACAAGGAAGCATGAGGAAAAGATGTATCATGGAAATAGGAAAACGACCATCAAGTATGAGACATGTGTATGAGTACAGGATATACGAACACAAGGGTGACAAATGCGTGATTCTGACATTCATATTCGACCAGTAGTGGTGACATGAATTAGTACAAGAAGTGGTGGCATGCTATGCATACTTCTA
Source organism: Humulus lupulus (assembly GCF_963169125.1). Taxonomy (NCBI): domain Eukaryota; kingdom Viridiplantae; phylum Streptophyta; class Magnoliopsida; order Rosales; family Cannabaceae; genus Humulus; species Humulus lupulus. The sequence goes on along the minus strand of NC_084798.1, from coordinate 151,459,286 downwards.
AACATATACAAGAGCTGACAACATGACCCCCTGGACTATTATGTCCTGCACTACTACCTTGACAATGTACCTATGTACGATCATGTCCCTTGGAACCACCCTGTATCAGGGGCCATTAGTGCCCTGCTATAAATAGACTTCCATTCCTCAGAGTAAGGGGTTGGAAAATTCTTTGTATGCTCAGACAATTAAGGAATATACAATTTTCCCCCATTGTAGTTCTATATCTTTCTCCTTCAAGTTCTTTTTATCTTCTTTCTACATAGTTTTGGGAATACACTTTGAGTTTTCCGATCCTATATCATTGATGAGTTCTCACCATCAACAGTTTGGCGCTGTTTGTGGGAAGAACAAGTATCAAGTCACTATTCTTCCATCAATTCCAATAAGAAGAAATGCCAAGGCGTTCTAGACGCCTATGGGAATCACAAGACGTGGAGATCCATTTGGATGGAGACCAACTAAGAGCCTCTAGGAGAAACCTTCTACCATTGGAGGATGGAGGTGCGCCGGAGGCACATCCATTCCCTAAAGAGGAAAAGGAGGCATCACCCCCGTCTGTTCCACCTAATGGAGACCCTCTAGAACCTTCAGTCGCCCGCGTGGGTGGCTTGGGTATGCACCCTCCTCGTCGACCATTGATCGCTCCATGCTCCAGCCATTGGTATTTGGGTCCCTCTACTCACAGGCTGGGCAAGAGTCCCTAAATACACTTTGTAAGTTCCAGCTCAAGGACTCACTTCTATGAGGATGAGATACGCGAGTTACACAAAATGAATTATAGGCTAGAAACCATACTAGTGAACATGAAGGAGGTGTTGAACGACCTTCTGCAAGGGAATAAGAGCATGCCCCTTCCTAGACATAAGGAGACGGAGTGTGGGAGAGGAGAAACCACTGTCCTCGTAGACGACGGAAGGACCCGACTTTCCACTAGCAACACTCCCTAGAAAAAGCACCATGAAGGACCTAGGCCGGCGAAGTATCCCCTGGAACAAAGGCGGAGGGACAATACTAGTCGTAGGAACGAAGCTGAAGTCACCTCTAAGGAGGTGCCCCTTGACTTAAGAGAAAAGCTCAATGGAAGAAAGTCAGAAGTAAGGACAACACCTACTGTGGCCCCTCCAAAGGGCAAAGAGAAAAGAAAGGTCAACCCTTCGGATTTGAGGGACTCCTTGAATAGAAGGAAGCGGGAGTTGGACATCGAGATGAGAAGCCTTAGAAGTAAGATAGTCACGGCTTCTTGGGGGCACATTGTTGATGAAGAGTTCGACTACAAATCACCCTCACAGGGGAAATTCAAGTTGAATGACTCCCAGCAAACTTCAAAGAGCCTCATAAGACCCATTATGAGGGCACTATGGACCCTAAGTACTGCTTGGATGCCTTCAACGATTTAATAAAATTGAGAGGTGTCAATCTCAGAGCAAGGTGTCACTGTTTCACTGTCACGCTGAAGGGGCAGGCGTACAAGTGGTTCAAGAGGCTGAGGCTAGGAACCATCAGGTCATGGCAACAATTTTCTGAAAAATTTCTCTAGCAGCACCATCCAGTGTGCGATTACACCATGCCAGGTACTAGCCTCGCTAACATAAAGCAAGGTGAAGGCGAAAGCCTGAAGAGCTATATCCACATGTTCAACATGGAGGTAGCTAAGATAGGAAGCCTGACTAGAGGAGTACTCAAGATGGGAATCATGGGTGGAGTACTCCCATCAAGTAAGCTATGGGATAATATGCTCAAAAGAGAGATCACTGACTTAGACTACTTTTATGAAAGAGCATAAAATTACATTTGTGTTGAAGATGGCCACGAGAACCTAAAGGCAGGAAAAAGTGAACCCCTTTTCAAGCCCTCAGTCCATGAAGGCTCAAATTGTAACGCCCTACTACCTTAGAGCCTTTACTAAGTGTGTTTAAAATGTGCATCTAACTCACTAAACGAGGTTTTAGAACAAAAGTGTGATTAAACAAAAAGTCAAGGCTGTAATCTTTAAAAGTACTCTATTTCATTGAAAATTCCAGGAGTCTAACATTTGGGATCCCAAAATAAGGTTTATAAAACATTTACAACTCAAAATAGGTTTACAGATAACCAACTATCAAAAACATAGTTTAATACAGCCATTTCTCAAAATGCCCCCAACCAAAGCAGTCGGGCAGGCCAAACATGTACGCGCCGCCCCACGCTCTCCGTACTCATGGCTGGTTGACTTTGTCCTTGCCCTTACCTGCAACACAAAGCACCCATGAGCCGAAGCTCAATAAGAAAACTCACACAGCACATAACATATGCATATTATATAATCAACACATTAGACAATCCACAGACAAAACAAATAGTCCATCAGACTAAACAAGAACGGCCATGCCGTCCCAGAAGCGTTACCATAGCCCGGGATCTCGGTTCTCACCGTAAGGATATCCCATGTATCCATTGGGGTCTAACCCTAACCATAAGCACTCCATGTGCCAAGTGTTATTCCCGGCCCCATTGCCGTTCTCGGCCCTTCGCCGTTCTCGGCACCTTGCCGTTCCCGGCTCCTCTGCCGTTCATTCTACTGTAACCACATATAGCATACCTAAACAACATTCAAGCATATAATAATTCAATCAAGGCTACACCCTAACAAGCAATACAATCTAGGGCCGTGCCCTGCAAAAACACTATGGGCCCATGCCCTGCTCTACGGGTGTTACAGTTTTCTTACCTGTATCCCGAGCTTCACAATGCACGAAAGTCACGAGCACGGTCCTCTATCCCGAGCCTCTCCGAAAACCTAGTCACAACACATAAGAAGTACTCTTTAATGCTAACCAATCCAAAACCACCCCTCGGGACTAATTTCATACTCTCGAGATCCCCAAATTCCTAAAACAATGCGTTGGAAACATCCCCTGAGCCCCCCGGAACAAATGCCCAAAAATGCAAAATTCCCTGTCCTGAAAATAGCCTAGCGCCGTGGCGCTACCCGTGAGGGCCGCGGCGCCCAGCAAGTCAGAGAGCTCCCTAGCTCTAATACAGCCTCGCGCCGCGGCACCAAAGAACAGGGCCGCGGCGCCCCTTCGCGAACCCAGAAATCTGGGTTTTCCCCTGCAATTTCCCCGAGCCAAAACACTCACAATTCAACCCCAATGCATACCCAAACCTCAGAATCAACCCAAAACCTCAAATAAACAATCTAACAACCTATAAACACCACCAACAAGCTCAAACACACAATCACACCCAAAATCCACACTTGAGTTTCAGATTTCAAACACTTAAACCAAAGCTTGAGAAAAATATAAACCAGACTTCTAGATTCTTGAACCATATTAGATAAGAGAATTCAAACATGTTTAGAACTCTTACCTCAATCAAGAATTCAACTTGGTTGCTCTTCCCAATCAAGTTCCAAGCTCAAATCCCAACCTTCTGCTGAACCTAACCTCAATTTATCCCAAGAATTTACGAAACAAGGCACCTAATTCAATTCTCAATTCCATGATATTCTTAGCTAAATTCTACAACATATACATAGAATTTCCTTACCTCAATTCACTGAATAATCCTCCAAGTTCCCTTAGCTTTAATTCCCTTCTTGATCCCAAAAGATTTGCCCTTAGTTTTTCCCTCTTTCTCCACTAGGTTCCCAACCAATTTCAGCAAGAACTCAATTTGGCTAAGTGTTAAACGTAAATGACCCCTTTTCCCTCAGTTGAAACTTATCTAACCCTTGCCTAATGACCACTTTACCCCTCATAGAATTCCTTTCCTAACTAAACCCCAAGGCCCTTTTTGTCATTTCTCCTTTCTTACAATTCTACCATTTCTCCCATCTAAACTTGTTACCCTTACTAATTACCAATGGTTACTCAGGTTACTCAAACACCAATAACCATTAACCACTAATTCTCAACTCAACTTACAAAATTCCCAAAGTACCCCTAGGCTCCTCCCGAGCCGGGTATAAAATCCCATTGTAACTTTTAAACTAATAGCTCCCTAGGACCGTCTCAGCACGTGCAACACCATCATATCACCACTCACACGTGGTACAAATTATATAATACAATTATCACATTTATGCCCTTAGCGGGCTAAAATTACCAATTTACCCCTATCATACAAACGGGGTCCACATGCATATTTATACCACCTAAACATGCATCCTAATCACATATTCATTTAAATTCATATATTAACATGCCAACTCACTTATTGCCCTCCAGGCATGCTAATCAAGGTCCTAAACCATATTAGCAAATTGGGGTGTTACAATTATCTCCTCCTTACAAGAATTTCATCCTCGAAATTACCTGAATAACTCGGGATGCCACTCCCGCATATCAGACTCAAGCTCCCACGTCGCCTCCTCAACCTTGCTGTTTCTCCACAGCACTTTAACCAAGGCGATGGTCTTGCTCCGCAAGACTTTATCCTTCCTGTCAAGGTTCTGAACAGGCTTTTCCTTGTATGATAAATCCTGATTTAACTCCAAGTTCTCATAACTCAGCACATGAGTAATATCTTATACATATTTTTGGAGCATGGATACGTGGAACACATCATGGACCCCTGATAGAGCTGGAGGCATCGCTAATCTGTAAGCTACCTCTCCAATCCGTTCCAGAACCTCAAAGGGGCCAACAAACCTGGGACTCAGCTTGCCCCGAACACCGAATAGTTTCACTCCTCTCAGGGGTGAAACCCTGAGGAATACATGATCGCCGACCTGAAACTCTACACTCCTGCGTCTCAGATCTGAGTAACTCTTCTGGCGATTCTGGGAGGCGAGCATACGAGCTCTAATCTTCTCAATTGCCTTATTGGTCCTTTGTACCATCTCTGGACCTAGATATCTTCTATCACTTGTCTCATCCCAGTGTATTGGTGATCTGCACTTCCTCCCATACAGCATCTCATACGGAACAACTCCGATAGTCGCCTGATAGCTATTATTGTACGAGAACTCAATCAATGGGAGATACTTACTCCAATATCCCCCAAAGTCCAACACACAGGCTCGTAGCATATCTTCCAGTATCTGAATCGTCCGCTCAGACTGTCCATCCGTCTGAGGATGATAAGCGGTACTAAACCATAACTGTGTGCCCATTGCCTTCTGCAGGCTTCCCCAAAACTTGGAGGTGAAGGTGGGGTCTCTGTCGAATACTATCGACCTCGGAGCCCCATGAAGTCGAACAATTTCCTTTACATACAGCTCAGCATACTACTCCATAGTATAAGTTGTCCTCATAGGTAAAAAGTAGGCGGACTTAGTATACCTGTCCACAATTACCCACACTGAGTCATGCAGACTCACGGTCTTTGGTAATCCTACCACAAAGTCCACGGTAATATCCTCCCATTTCCACTCGGGGATCCGTAGAGGCTGCAATAACCCTGCTGGCCTATGATGTTTAGCCTTGATCTGCTGACCAGTTAAGCACCTAGCCACATAGTCCACCACATCCCTATTCATGCCTACCCACTAATACAAAACTCTTAAATCTTGGTACATCTTCGTAGTACCTGGGTGCAAAGAATAGGGAGTGGTATGAGACTCATCCAGAATCTCTCGCCAAATATTTGAATCAATCAGAACACAAATTCATCCCTTGTACCTCAATAGACCCATCTCTGAGATAGAGAAGTCCCCAATCGCTCCAGCTAGGACGTTCTCTCTACGTTCAACTAACTGGGGATCCCTTTCCTGTGCTTCCCTAATCCTCTCAAGGAGCGTTGACTGAAGAGTAATGTTGGCTAACCTACCAACCACTAACTTTATACCTGCCCTGGTCATCTCCTCAGCTAATCTGTCTGATACATGCCTCGAACTAAACAACTGTCCTGGGCCCTTCCGGCTCAATGCATCAGCCACTAAATTAGCCTTCCCAGGATGGTATAGGATATCACAATCATAATCCATTACCAAATCTAGCCACCGTCTTTGGCGCATATTCAGATCTTTCTGGGTAAAGAAATACTTTAAACTCTTGTGATCAGTGTATATCTCGCACCTTTCACCATACAGGTAATGTCTCCAAACCTTAAGTGCGAATACCACTGCAGCAAATTCCAGATCATGCATGGGATATCTCTGCTCATACTCTTTTAGTTGCCTTGATGCATAAGCTATCACTTTCCCAGCTTACATCAACACACATCCCAAACCCTGTCTAGAAGCGTCACAATAAACCATGAACTTCTCATTGTCTGTCAGCAGGCTTAACACTGGTGCAGGAATCAATCGTCGCTTCAATTCCTTGAAGCTATTCTCACACCGATCTATCCACATACACTTGGTCTTCTTCTTAGTCAACTCTGTCAATGGAGTAGAAATTCTGGAGAACCCCTCTACAAATTGCCGGTAGTACCTTGCCAACCCAAGAAAACTTCTGACCTCAGGAACACTACTCGGTCTAGGCCAATCTCTCACTGCCTCTATCTTACTTGGATCAACTAGTATCCCCTCCTTACTGACAATATGCCCCAGAAATGTAACTTGTGGTAACTAGAACTCACACTTACTGAACTTAGCATATAACTTATGCTCTCTCAATCACTGTAGAACCAATCATAGATGCTGCTCGTGGTCTGTCTCTGACTGAGAGTACACTAGGATATCGTTGATGAATACAATCACAAACTTATCCATATAATCTTTGAAAATCCTATTCATTATATCCATAAAAGCTGCAGGGGCATTGGTTAATCCAAAGGACATAACCAGAAATTCATAGTGCCCATACCTTGTCCGAAAAACAGTCTTCGGTATGTCCTCCTCTTTAATCCTCAACTGATGATAGCCTGACCGGAGATCAATCTTCGAAAATACTGTACTCCCCTGTAGCTGATCAAATAAATCATCAATCCTAAGCAGTGGATACTTATTCTTAATAGTCAACTTATTCAACTCCCAGTAGTCAATGCACATCCTAAGCGACCCATCCTTCTTCTTAACAAATAGCACTGGAGCACCCCATGGTGAGAAGCTCGATCTGATGAACCCCAAATCCAATAACTCTTGTAACTGAATATTCAATTCTTTTAACTCTGCCGGTGCCATTCTATAGGGTACCCTGGACACTGGCTCTGCCCCCGGCGCCAACTCTATGACAAACTCGATCTCCCGCGGTGGCGGCAACCCCGGGAAATCTGCTGGAAATAAGTCTGGAAACTCACATACCAATCTGGTTTCATTTGATCCCACTGCCACCACCTTAGAGGTATCTACAACACTCGCTAGGAATCCTATGCAACCTTCCTACATCAGGTCTCTAGCCTTCAGTGCTGAGATCATAGGCACTCGCGGTCCAATCACCGTTCCCACAAACACGAAAGGTACCTCACCTTCTGGTTCAAAAGTCACTATACACCGCTTGCAATCAATCGTTGCTCCATACCTCGTTAACCAATCCATCCCTAATATCATATCAAAATCATCCATGTCTAATTCAACCAGATCAACAAACAATTCTCTACAATCTATCTCTACTGGTAATGCTCTAACCCATCTCCTAGAAACTACCAGTTCTCTTGTTGGTAACAAAGTCTAAAAACCCCTAGTATACGCAATACTAGGTCTACAAAGCTGGTCTATCACCCTAGCAGATACAAATGAGTGGGTAGCCCCTGAATCAATCAATGCAGTATACAAAGAACCAGCGCTAGAGATCTGACCTGTCACAACTGAGGGACTAGCCTCCGCCTCAGTCTGAGTCAAAGCGAATACCCTGGCAGGAGCGAGACTATCTCCCTGCTTTGGCTCCTCTTTCTTAGCTTGTGGGCAGTCTTTCTTCAGATGGTAGGCACTCCCACAAATAAAACATTCCCTAATCCAGCACTCACCCTGATGTCGTTGTCTACACCGAGGACACACTGGAAAACTCCTCCAGTTGTCCCCTCCGCCCTAACGACCACCAATAGAACCTCATACCCTCCTATCAGAACTAGGAGAAGCAAATGAATCTAGAACCCTTCTTTTCTGCTCACTGGGACCACTGCCCCAACTAGACCTAACAAAAGGAGGCACCGTCCTCCTGGCATCGCGCCTAACAGCGCCGTCCTTCCATAATTGATCCTCAGCCCTCTCTGCAGTAAGGGCCTTATCCACTGCTTGAGCATAAGTAGTAGTCTCTGGAATTAACGTATTATTCACATCACGGGCGATCATCATATTCAACCCCCGTATGAATCTATCTCTCCTGGCCGCATCCGTCGGCACTAAGTATGGCGCAAACTTCGCCAGTCTGTCAAATCTCAGGGCATACTCAGTAACTGACAACCTGTTCTGAGTCAGGTTGATAAACTCATCAATCTTCGCAGCTCGAACTGCTACGCTATATTATTTCTCATTAAATATACTCTTAAATTCCTCCCAAGTCATGACTGTAACATTCCTCCGCTGACTCACTATGTCCCACCAGATGCGAGCATCTTCTCTAAGCATGTAGCTAGCACAAGCTACCCTTTCATTTCCTTCGGCCCTCATAAAGTCTAAGAACAAGGAAATCATATTCATCCACTCCTCGGCCCGCAGTGGGTCTGATTGTAACGCCCTACTTCCTTAGAGCCGTTACGAAGTGAGTTTTTAAGGTAAAACAGTGTGCAATGAACTCGCTAACCGAGGTTTTGAAACAAAAGTGTGACTAATTAAAAGTTAAGGCTGTAATCTTTGAAAATGCGTCGTTTCATCAAAACTTCTATTATTAAACAATTGGGATCCCAAAATAAGGTTTGAAAACTAATTACATCTTGAAATAAGGTTACAGTTGAGAAATTATAAAATTATAGATTTTTACAGCCATTTTCGAATAAACCCCCAACCAAAGCAGTCGGGCAGGCCAAACATGTACGCGCCGCTTCACGCTCTCCATACTCATGGTAGGTTGATCCAGTCATTGCCCTTACCTACAACACAGAGCACCCGTGAGCCGAAGCCCAGCAAGAAAACTCATGCAGAACATAACATATGCAATGTATACAGTTTATCATAACAGATAATCCACAATAAACAAGTCAATCATTAGACTAAGCAAACACGGCCAAGCCGCCCCAGAGCCTTACCGAAGCCTGGGGTATCGGTTCTCACCGCGAGGATAACTCATGTATCCCTTGGGTCCCACCCTGAACATAGCATAACACATGTATCCACCGGGCCCCGCCCTGATTATAGCATCCCATGTGCTAGGTGTTACTTTCGGCCCACAGCCGCCCCGGCTTACGCCGTACTCGGCCCACGGCCGCCCCGGCTTACGCCGTACTCGGCCCTTGCCGCCCCGGCTTACGCCGTACTCGGCTCTTGCCGCTCATTTCATCATAATCACACATATAGTACATTTGAAATAATCATTCACACACATCATGATTCATTTAAGGTTAAACATTTGCACATAATACAATCTGGGGCCATGCCCTAACCTCGGGTGTTATAGTTTTCTTACCTGTATTCCGTGCTTCCCGATGCACCACGATCACGAGCACGGTCCACGAGCACGGTCCACTAGCACGAGCCCCTCCGAAATCCTAGTCACAACACACATAAAACACTTTCAATACTAACCAAGCCTAGAACCACTTCCCGGGACCAATTCCGCACTCCCGGGACCTCTAAATCCATAAAGCGAAGTATCGGACCCATCCCCCGAGTCCCCGGGCAAAAGCCCTAAAAACCAGAATTTTGGGTGTCAAAATTGGCCTAGGGCCGCGGCACTCCATTCAAGGGCCGCGGCGCCCAGCGACTTGGCCTCCTCCTGATGCAACCTCGCGCCGCGGCGCCCAAGAACAGGGCCGCGGCGCTCATACGCGAACCCAGATTTTCTGGGTTTTCACTTGCGTTTTTCCCGAACTTAAACCTTCCAAATCACACCAAATCAATACCCAAACCCCAAAATCAAATCCAAACTTCATATGACCCATCTAACAACCCATAAACATCATCAAAGCAATCAAACACACAATCAAATCCCCAAAATCCACATCCTTGATTTAAATTTCAGAAAATTAAAAACTCAAAGTTCAAACTTAAACCATGCTCAAATCTCTTAACCCATAACATAATCAAGTCTTAAATGTGTATAAATTCCTTACCTCAAGTAGAGAATCCCATCCCAAGCTCCCTTGATTCATCTCCTAAGTCTCCAAATTTCAGCTCCTTCACTTCTCTTCTTCTTCTTCTTCTTCCCATTGCCCTAACTTCCCTTCTCTTTGGTTTTTCTTCTCTTTAGTTTTTATCAAAACCAATCAATGCCAAGACCAAACCGTGTACCCCTATAACACAGCTCAAATTTGTCTATTAACCTTGCCAAATGACCATTTTGCCCTTCCTTGCCTATCCTTTCCCAACTAAACCTCAAGGGCACTTAAGTCCTTTTACTTCTATTTCATTTCTACCATTTTTTCTATCTAGAACTTGTTACTCTCAGCAGTAACTAATGGTTACCCAGGTTACTAAATCTCCAATAACCATTACCCGCTAAATCTCAACTTAACCATAAAATCCCGAGGTACCCCTAGGCTCCTCCCGAGCCGGGTACAGAATCCCGTTGTGACTCTTAAGTTAACTAGCTCTCTAGGACCGTCTCGGCACGTGCATCACAACAATAACACAACACTCACGTGGTACAAATCACGGAATACAATTATCACATATCAATGCAGTTATGCCCAACAAGGCCAAAATTACAGTTATGCCCTTCTAACACGATCCGGGCCTACATGCATACTAATATACATAGTCATGCATCTCAGATAAACAAATAGTCATATAACATGCTTTAAATCATAATCATGCATTTAATTCATAAAAATCACACATAATTCCCATCCTGCCCTCCTGGCACGCTAATCAAGGCCCTTAAGCCTTATTAGCAAATTTGGGTCGTTACACTGATCCACCCTCAAAGGTAGAAGGTTGCTGCTTTCTGAATCTTTCATACAAAGGTTCCCACCTGTTCTCAACCACAGGCTGAACCGGCACTGGCGCTACATTCTGCTGAATTGGTAACCCTGTAACCTGTGAAGGGACCTGTTGCCTCATCTGACGAAGTTCTTCCTCTGTTCTCTGCAACCTAGCCTCCATCTCGACTAATATCTATTGCCAGTTCTGTGGGGCAGGTGGAGGGTCCTGACCCTGATTGTCATCCTCGGTCCGACTGCCACGGAGTCTAGATGATTGCCGAGGCATTACGACTATATACCTGCAATCAGTGACACCGCTCATCAGGCATGATAACAAGATCCAATTCCACCTCTCAATCTCAACAACAAACCAAGATCAACAATCCATATAACATACCGATAGCATATAGCACACAACGGGCCATGCCCTGACATCATGCATATGTTATTTCATTCATCATGCTCTTTCAAACTAAACAGGTAAATAGGGCATCAGGCACATATTCAATCATAATAATCAACCATACCAATCAACCCTGAGTCAAGCTTTTCAATGGCAACGAGCGTACATGTTCAGTCAATCTCCAGAACCAATAAACCTTGGCTCGCTATGATACCAAGTTGTAACGCCCTACTACCTTAGAGCCGTTACTAAGTGTGTTTAAAATGTGCATCTAACTCACTAAACAAGGTTTTAGAACAAAAGTGTGATTAAACAAAAAGTAAAGGCTGTAATCTTTAAAAGTACTCTATTTCATTGAAAATTCCAAGAGTCTAACATTTGGGATCCCAAAATAAGGTTTATAAAACATTTACAACTCAAAATAGGTTTACAGATAACCAACTATCAAAAACACAGTTTAATATAGCCATTTCTCAAAATGCCCCCAACCAAAGTAGTCGAGCAGGCCAAACATGTACGCGCCGCCCCACGCTCTCCGTACTCATGGCTGGTTGACTTTGTCCTTGCCCTTACCTGAAACACAGAGCACCCGTGAGCCAAAACCCAGTAAGAAAACTCACACATCACATAACGTATGCATATTATATAATCAACACATTAGACAATCCACAGCCAAAATAGATAGTCCATTAGACTAAACAAGTACGACCATGCCGTCCCAGAAGCGTTACCAAAGCCCGGGATCTCGGTTCTCACCGTAAGGATATCCCATGTATCCATTGGGGTCTAACCCTAACCATAAGTACTCCATGTGCCAAGTGTTATTCCCGGCCCCACTGCCATTCTTGGCCCCTCGCCGTTCTCGGCACCTTGCCGTTCCCGGATCCTCTGCCGTTCATTCTACTATAACCACATATAGCATACCTAAACAACATTCAAGCATATAATAATTCAATCAAGGCTACACCCTAAAAAGCAATGCAATCTAGGGCCGTGCCCTGCAACAACACTATGGGCCCATGCCCTGCTCTACGGGTGTTACAGTTTTCTTACCTGTATCCCGTGCTTCACAATGCACGAAAGTCACGAGCACGGTCCTCTATCTCGAGCCTCTCCAAAAACCTACTCTCAACACATAAGAAGTACTCTTTAATGATAACCAATCCAAAACCACCACTCGGGACTAATTTCATACTCTCGGTATCCCCAAATTCCTAAAACTATGCGTCGGAAATATCCCCCGAGCCCCCCGGAACAAATGCCCAAAAATGCAAAATTCCCTGTCCTGAAAATAGCCTAGTGTCGCGACGCTACCCGTGAGGGCCGCGGTGCCCAGCAAGTCGAAGAGCTCCTGTAACGCCCTACTTCCTTAGAGTCGTTACTAAGTGAGTTTAAAAACGTGCTTCCAACTTGCTAACCGAGGTTTTAAGTCAAACAGTGTAATTAAGCCATAAACAGAGGAAAACTTTAGAAATAATTCCATTTTATTGAAAATCATAAAAAGTTTACCACTTGGGATCCCAAAATGCAGTTTAGAAATATTTACAACATACAAATTAAACCAAGTCGACTAAACGACAAAATCTAGTTTATTTACAAACATCTCCCAAAATCCACTGGCTGTGGCAGCCAGGCTGGCCAAACATGTACACGCCGCTTCACGCCTGCTACACTCATGGTTGGTTGACTCTCTCCTTTCCCTTACCTACACCACAGAGCATCTGTGAGCCAAAGCCCAGAAAGAAAACCAACAAACAAATAACATATGCAAAATATACACCAAGTATACAAATTGGCCATCGATAGGCTAAACACATACGGCCTAGCCATCCCAGACGCTTTACCAGGCCCTGGGTTCGCGGTCCACACCGTGAGGATATCCCAGGTATCCTTTAGGGACTCGCCCTGGCAACTCGCACTCCACGTGCTCAACGCTGCTCCCGGCCCCTTACCGTACTCGGCCTTGCACTCAACGTGCCTAACGCCGTTCTCGGCCCTTGCCAACCTCGGCCTACACCGTTCCCGGCTCTTGCTGATCATTCACATAATTGCATTCATAGCATAACAAACATATATTGAATACTAAACAATTCAATCAAACGGCTACGCCCTACAACTCAAACACATTGGGCTCAACCCTGCACACAAGCTCTATGGGAACACGAGTTTTCTTACCTGTATCCAGAGCTTCACAATGCACCAGAGTCACGAGCACGACCCTCTATCCCAAGCCTCTCCGAAAGCCTAGTCACAACACACATAAAAAACCCTTTAATACTAACCATTCCAAAACCACTTCCCGGAACCAATCCCGTACTCTCGAGACCTCCAATTTCCCAAAACAATGTAGCGGAAACATCCCCCGAGCCCCCTAGGAAAAAGCCCCAAAATGAAAAATCTCCCTGCCCAGAAAATAGCCTAGCGCCGCGGCGCCCACCAAAGAGGGCCGCGGTGCCCCTTCGCGAACCCAGAATTTTGGGTTTTCCCCTGCATTTTCGTCGAGCCAAAACACCTCCAATTCAACCCAAACACATACCTAAACTCCAAAATCAATTCAAAACCCCAAATAAACCATTTAACAACCTATAAACACCAACAATCCAGTCAAACACTTAATCACACCCAAAATCCACACTTTGGTTTCAGATTTCAGAAACTTAAACCAGTAGGCCAAAAACTTAAACCAAAGCTTGTAAGACTTAAACCATGCCTCAATATTCTTAAACCACACCAGAAATGAAAATTCAAAGATGCTTAGAACTCTTACCTCAATCAAGAATTCGACTTTGAACTCTCTCCAATTCCAGCTTCAAGTCAATCCCTCTTGATTACCAAGCTGAATTCCCATACAAACCAACCACAACTATCTTTCAATTTTCATTCTTACTCTCTAGAAATCAAGCTTGGAACTTAAATAAAACAGGGACAAACTCTTACATTTGAACAATCTTGATTTATGATCCACTTTAATTGCCTCAAGCCACTTGATTCTCCTCCTAAGCTTCCCAACTCCCCTCTTTCTTCTTTCCTTCTAGTTTTCTCCTCAAGTTTTCAGCCAAAACAAATTATGCCTAAGTATAGAAACGTGAATCATCTTTTCCTCCAGCTGAAGTTATCTAAACCCCTCCCAAAAGACCATTTTACCCATCCAAGTAATTCCTTTCCTAACTAAACCTCAAGGGCATTTTCGCTATTTCACCTTTCCTACAAATCTACCATTTTCCCATCTAAAATATGTTACTCTTAATGGTCACCAATGGTCACTCAAGTTACTCAATTACCATTAACCATTAACCATTAACTCACAAACTCAAAGTATAGAATTCCCAAAATACCCCTAGGCTCCTCCCGAGCCGAGTATTTACTCCCGTTGTGACTTTTAAACTAATGAGCTCCTTAGGACCGTCTCGACACGTGCATCGCAACAATATCACCACTCACACGTGGTACTAATCATATAATACAATTATCACATTTACGCCCTCAGCAGGCTAAAATTACCAATTTACCCCTAACAAACAAACAGGGCCCACATGCATATTTATTCCACCTAAACATGCATTCTAATCACATATTCATTTATATTCATATATTAACATAATAATTCATTTATTGCCCTCCAGGCACGCTAATCAAGGCCCCAAGCCCTATTAGCAAATTCGGGTCGTTACAACTATCCCCTCCTTACGGAAATTTCATCCTCGAAATTATCTGAACAACTGAGGATACCGCTCCCTCATCTCTGATTCAGGTTCCCATGTCACCTCCTCAACCTTGCTGTTCCTCCACAACATTTTCACTAAGGCGATGGTCTCGCTCCGCAAGACTTTATCCTTCCGGTCAAGAACCTAAACCGGCTTCTCATCATAGGACAAATCCTGATCAAGCTCCAGATTCTCAAAACTTAGAATATGCGTCGAATCTGACATATACTTCCGGAGCATGGATACATGGAAAACATCATGAACCCCTGATAAAGCTGGAGGCATCGCTAGTCTGTAAGCTACCTCTCCAACTCGTTCTAAAATATCGAAGGGGCCAACAAACCTAGGGCTCAACTTGCCTCGAACACCAAACCGTTTCTCACCCCTTATGGGCGAAACCCTAAGGAACACATGCTCACCAACCTGAAATTCCACGCCCCTGCATTTCAGGTCTGAATAACTTTTCTGTCGACTCTGGGAGGCGAGCATACATGCTCTAATCTTCTCAATCGCTTCATTGGTCCTTTGAACCATCTCTGGACCTAGATGTCTCCTCTCACCTGTCTTATCCCAATGAATAGGTGATCTACACTTTATTCCATAAAGCATCTCGTACGGAGCCACTTCGATGGTTGCTTGATAACTGTTGTTGTACGAGAACTCAATCAAAGGGAGATACTTACTCCTCGATCCCCCAAAATCTAGCACACAGGTTCGCAACATATCCTCCAATATCTGAATCTTCCTCTCAGAATGTCCATCCATCTGAGGATGATAAGCGGTACTAAACCGTAACTGCGTGCCCATAGCCTTTTGCAGGCTCTCCCAAAACTTGGAAGTGAAGGTGGGGTCTCTGTCGGATACTATCGACCTCGAAGCCCCATGAAATCGAACAATCTCCTTCACATACAACTCAGCGTACTGCTCCACAGTATAAGTTGTCTTAACAGGCAAAAAATGGGCGGTCTTGGTATACCTATCCACAATCACCCACACCGAGTCATGTTGTCCTACAGTCCTCGGCAAACCAACCACAAAATCCATAGAGATTTCTTCCCACTTCCATTTTGGGATCCCAAGAGGCTGCAGCAATCTCTGATGGCCTCTGATGCTTAGCCTTAACCTGCTGGCAAGTTCAGCACTTAGCCACATAATCCACCACCAATACGGAGCTCTCAAGTCCTGATACATCTTCGTCGTACCCGGGTGCAAAGAATAGGGAGTGGTATGCGATTCATTTAAGATCTCTCACCGGATATCAGAATCCATTGGAACACAAATTCGACCCTTATACTTCAGTAACCCCATCTCTGAAATGGAAAAGTCCTTAGTCGCTCTGACCAAGACACTCTCCCTATGACCTCTCAACTAGGAATCTTTCCCTCGCGCTTCCTTGATCCTCTCAAGGAATGTAGACCGAAGAGTGATGTTGGCCAATAGACCAACCACCAACTCTATACCTGCTCTGGTCATCTCCTCAGCTAACTTATCAGATATCTGCCTCGAACTACACAACTGTCCTGGGCCTCTCCGGCTCAATTCATCAACCACTACATTAGCCTTCCCAGGATGGTATATGATATCACAATCATAATCCTTAACCAACTCCAGCCACCGCCTCTGGCGCATATTCAGGTTCTTCTGAGTAAAGAAATACTTTAGGCTCTTATGATCGGTGTATATCTCACACTTCTCACCATAAAGATAATGTCTCCAAATCTTAAGTGCGAACACCACCGCTGCCAAATCCAAATCATGCGTGGGATATCTCTGCTCATATTCCTTTAACTGTCTCGATGCATAGGCTATCACCTTATTAGCTTGCATCAACACGCACCCCAAACCCTGTCTGGATGCATCACAGTAAACCATAAACTTTTCATTCTCTGTCGGCAAGCTTAACACTGGCGCGGTGATCAGTCGCCACTTCAACTCCTTGAAATTGTTATCACATCTGTCTGTCCAAACATACCCTGTCTTCTTCTTTGTTAGTTCGGTCAATGGCGTAGCTATTTTGGAGAACCCTTCTGCGAATCGTCGGTAATACCCTGCTAAACCCAGAAAGCTTCTCACTTCAGGAACGTTGCTCAGTCTAGGCCAATCTCTGACCGCTTCAATCCTACTTGGGTCAACCAGAATCCCCTCCTTACTGACAATATGGCCCAGAAATGTAACTTGTGGTAACCAGTTTTCACACTTATTGAACTTAGCATATAACTTATGCTCTCTCAACCACTGTAGAACCAACCGTAGATGTTGCTCGTGCTCTATCTCTAACTGGGAGTACACTAGGATGTCGTCGATGAATACAATCACAAACTTGTCCAGATAATCCTTGGAAACCCTATTCATCATGTCCATGAAGGCTGCTGGGGCATTGGTTAATCCAAAGGACATTACCAGGAATTCATAATGTCCATACCTCATTCGGAAAGCGGTCTTTGGTATGTCCTCCTCTTTAATCCTTAAGTGATGGTAACCTGGTCGGAGATCTATCTTGCAAAACACTGTTCTTCCCTGTAACTGGTCAAATAAATCGTCGATCCTAGGCAGTGGATACTTGTTCTTAATGGTTAACTTGTTCAGCTCCCTGTAGCCAATATACATCCTAAGGGATCCATCCTTCTTCTTAACAAACTACACAGGAGCACCCCATGGCGAGAAACTCGGTCTGATGAACCCCAACTCAAGGAACTCCTGCAACTGAATCCTCAACTCCTTTAACTCTGCTGGAGCCATTCTATAAGGTGTCCTTGATACTGGTTCCGCTCCTGGTACTAATTCTATAACAAAGTCAATCTCCCGCTGCGGCGGCAACTCTGGCAAATCCGCTGGAAACAAATCCGGAAACTCACACACCAATCTAGTCTCACCCGGTCCAACCGACACCACCTTAGAGGTATCCACAACACTTGCTAGGAATTCTATGCAACCCTCCTGCATCAGGTCTCTAGCCCTCAATGCTGAAACCATTGTTACTCGTGGTCCACTAACTGTCCCCACAACACAAAGGGTACCTCCCCTGCTGGTTCAAAGGTCACCATTCTGCGCTTGCAGTTAATCGTTGCCCCATACTTTGATAGCCAATTCAATCCTAGAATCATATCAAAGTCATCCATCTCTAACTCAATCAAATCAATAGACAGTTCCCTACCATCTACCCCTACTGGCAATGCTCTAATCCATTTCCTAGAGACTACCAGTTCTCTTGTTGGCAACAAAGTCTGAAATCCCCTAGCATACACACCACTAGGTCTACAAAGTTGGTCTATCACTCTAGCAGATACAAATGAATGGGTAGCCCCTGAATCAAACAATGCAGTACACAGAGAACCAGCACTAGAGATCTGACCTGTCACAATTGAGGGGCTAGCCTCCGCCTCGGTCTGTGTCAAAGTAAACACCCTGGCAGGAGCAAGACTATCACTCTGCTACTGCTCCTCCTTCTTAACTTGAGGGCAATCCCTCTTCAGATGACTGACACTCCCACAAAAAAAGCAGGCCCTGATCCTGCACTCACCCTGATGTCGTCGCCTACACCGTGGACACACTGGGAAACTCCTCCAGTTGTCACTGCCACCCTGTCATCCAGTGGAAGCACATCGTGCCCTCCTATCTGAACTGGGAGGAACAAAGAAATCTGAGGCCTTTCTCTTCTGCTCACTAGAACACCCACCACGACAGAATCCAACAAAAAGAGGCACTGTCCTCCTGGCATCGCACCTAACAACGCTTTCCCTACAAATCTGATCTTCGGCCCTCTCAGCAGAAAGGGCCTTGTCCCCTACCTGGCCATAAGTGGTAGTCTCTGGATCCAAGGTAATATTCTCATCGCGGGTGATCACAACTTTTAACCCCCACGTAAACCTATCCCTTCTTGCCGCATCCGTCGGCACCAGGTCTGACACAAACTTCACCAATCTGTCAAACTTTATAGCATACTCTGTTACTGTCGATCAGTTCTGAGTCAGGTTGATAAACTCATCAACATTCGCAGCTCGAACTGCCACACTATATTATTTCTCATTAAATAGGTTTCTGAACTCTTCCTAAGTCATCACTGATACATCCCTTCTTTGAACCACCACATCCCACCAAATGCGGGCATCCTCTCTAAACATGTAGCTAGCACAAGCTACCCTCTCATTCCCCTGAACTCTCATAAAATCCATAATTGTGGAGATCATAATCATCCACTGCTCTGCCCGCAGTGGGTCTGATCCACCCTCGAAGGTGGGAGGATGCTGTTTCCTGAACCTCTCATACAAAGGTTAAAAAGTTTGAGTGGTCAGAGGATTGCGAGCTTGCATTCCAGGACTTAAAGAAACATCTCGCTGAACCATCGATCTTGTTGAAGCCTATCACAGGAGAGGTCTTATACTTGTACCTCGCTACCACTAAGCAAGCCATTAGTATTGTGCTCGTCCGAAAAGACAAGAAGGTACAAAAGCTAGTGTACAATGTTACCAAAAGGTTACTGGGGGCAGAATCGAGATACCCTTTAATGGAAAAACTGGCTCTCATCCTGATCCACTCATCTCAAAAGTTCCGACCTTATTTCGAAGCACACCTTATTCACGTGTTAACTAATTAACCACTGCGACAAGTTCTATCTAATCCAGAAGCTTCGGGAAGATTGTTAAAGTGGGTGGTCAAACCCGAACAGTTAATATCACCCGAGAATGACCATAAAGAGACAAGCCCTGGCGGATTTCATCGTAGAATGTACTAGGGTGTCTAACGATGAAGTTATACCCCAGCCCGAGAGTTGTGGAAAATTTATGTCAACGGATCCTCCAACGAAAATGGATCGGGGGCAGGTATCATATTGATCACTCTAGCGGGAAGTCGATTTCATTCCGCTTTAAGGTTCAACTTCAAAGCGTCTAATAACGAAGCTGAATACGAAGCATTATTGGCAGGACTTCGAATAGCCAAAGAACTCAAAGCAAACACTATACAATGCTATAG
Organism: Humulus lupulus; assembly: GCF_963169125.1. Taxonomy (NCBI): domain Eukaryota; kingdom Viridiplantae; phylum Streptophyta; class Magnoliopsida; order Rosales; family Cannabaceae; genus Humulus; species Humulus lupulus. Next base: position 151,439,321 of record NC_084798.1, on the reverse strand, counting down.
TGATTCACAGCTGGTGGTCAACCAAATTTTAGGGGAATATCAAGCTCATGGCATAAAAATGGCTGCATTTCTAGAGAAAGCTAAGGCTACGCTTGGACAGTGCGAGTTCTACACTATAGAGCAAGTTCCCCGAGAACAAAATTCAAATGCGGATGCATTGGCCAGGCTCGCTACGACTTGCGAGGCCTATACACTGAACGTGGTCCCGATAGAGTTTCTATCGGCCCCATGTATCAGTGAGCCTAACGAAGAAGATGTATGCATGATTGATTCTCAACCTACCTGGATGACCCCAATAGTCGATTACCTCCAAATCGACATTCTCCTAGCAGAACAGAATGAGGCTCAAAAATTGATGTATCAGATCTCGAGATACACTATTGTGGAAGGAAGGTTGTATCGAAGAGGGTATTCTATGCCACTACTCCGATGTGTAACTCCAGTCGAGGCAATGAAATTATGGAAGAAATTCATGAAGGATTTTGTGGAGATCACATTGGGGGGCATAGTCTGTCCAAAAAGGTGACAAGATAAGGAATTTCTGGCCCATAGTCAAGGCAGACGCGTTCGAGTATGTCAAGAGATGTGATAAGTGCCAACAATTTGCTTCGATTCCACTAGCTCCACCTACCGATCTAACCATGCTGACCTCGCCATGGCCATTTGCGGTTTGGGGAATCGATCTTATAGGCTCACTACCAACAAGCATAGGTGGAGTGAAGTATGTTGTGGTCGCGGTCGATTATTTCACAAAATGGAGTACTCGGACCTAACTGGGAAGGACCTTACCAGATCGAGTCTATTATTGGACCTGGGGTGTATAAATTGGCGAGATTGAACAAAGAATTGGTACTGTGAGCTTGGAATGGAGAACATCTAAGACCTTACTATCAGTAGTGTAGGAATGATGTTTTATTGTAACCAAGCTTATTTATTTGTCATACTTTTTTTTAATAAAGTGATCAACTTTGATCAAAAGTTATTTTCTTTACTAAATGTTGTATTTTTTGCGAACTCTCTTAATTTAATAACCTATATTCACACTCATAGGATATTAAGGGGGTATCATTGGTATACAATAATACCATAAGTTTGAAAAAATAAATAACATAGAATAAAAATGTCTGGATCGTTCACCCGACATAAAATATTAAGTATACACGTAAACTAACAAAAATGTATGGATTATTAACTCGATATAGAAGTTATAAGTGTATACGCGAGCTAAAGTTGTCTAGATTTGACTAGATACACGAGCTAAGATGATTTGGACATAACCAGATCATCAAAATTATAAGTGTCTGGATTTGACCAGATATGCGAGTTAAGATGATCTGGACATAACCAGATTATCAAAATTATAAGTGTTTGGATATGACCAAATACGCGAGCGAATATAATCTAGACATAACCAGATTACCAAAGTTACTAGTGTATGGAATACAAACTAGACACGAGCTAAATAAGTTTTGAACAAACTAGATAAAACTAATCGATAGAAAGTTGGAATATAAATAATCGTACTTCGAGTTAAGTCAAGATCGAGGCTGGAATATTTTGCAAAACGATAGTTTCGACCTTACATCCTTGGGGAGCTACTCGAGGAAGAGGAAAAGTGACTAGAAAAGAAAGATATAACTAAACTACCTATCTTACATGCCATATAAGTACTTTCGAGTGCATGGTAAAAGAAAGGTCCGACTTTGACAAATAACGAGATCGGACATGGATACATCAAGTAAACTGTGCATGACTGCATTGAAACTTGAGCTTAAATCCAACAGATGTATTTGTACGAATAAACAAGCATAAAATCAAACCTTTAATATGTGATACTTGAAATATTTCGACCCAGGAATGTAAAGCAAAAATTATTAAAGTAAAAGCTGAATGTAAAATTAAGGGTACGAAGGTTTTCGAGCAAAGAAAATCATACATCAAAGTTAGTGATTGAAGAAATATAAAATATCCCTTAAGCGAGCTATCAATTGTCTTTGCCCCAAGGGCATAAAAAAAAGTTAGTTACAAAAGCTTAATGGGACGCAGCCCATGACCTCGCCTTCAAGAAGGAGGTGCATCCTCCTTAGCAGCATCTGGCTTCTCTGCTGCCATTTCGGCCTCCTTCCTGGTGTCCTCCTCATCAATTCGAGCTTGCCACATCTCCAGGAACTCCTCTTTGAGAGTGTCAATAAAGCTAGTATCGAGATCAGCATTGTTGGCCCAAATTTGGTACATGGCCATATCATCCGCATGATCCTTCTTCTGCTTGAACTCCTTGAGGAGGCGAGCATTCCCACCCTCGATTATGTCAAAGGTGGCTTTCTTCTCCTCCTTGAGCTTGGCGTTCAGCTCTTTAAGCTCCTTGGTTCTAGAGTCCCTCTCCTTAATCTCAAAATCTTTATCCTCCAGCTTTGCCTCGAGCTCGTACTTGGTGGCCCTAAGCTCGTCTGCGAGCTTAATCTGGAGGTTCTTCGACTCTTGAGCATAGGACATGCTCGAGTGGACTTTGTTGTTCAACTTGTAGTTAAGCTGAGCAAACACAGCAAGGGCCTGTACATAAACAAAATGGGTTAGAACACATACAGATTAAACTCGAACAGGCAGCATGATAGAGACAAAAGAATTACTGAAGAGATGAGCTCTCTACCCTTGTCATAAAGGGTGTTGGTGTCTCGGTAGGACGTTAAGAATTCCCATTGAGGGGCGCCAAGATTTCTGAAACTCTAGCCAACTTGGCACAGTACATTCGAGCCTAGAGTGGCTCTATGTGTCCCCACAACGTTGTCGATCACGTACTCCGGGGAATGAGTCGAAACCGACAACAAGCGTTCTCGAGCAGGAACCAGATTTTTTGTGACCGGAGCAGTCTTTTATGAAGTCTGAATGGCACGAGGAGGTGGGGGGAGTGAGACCTTGGCAGATACCCTGAGCTCAGGGTCTGCAGCAGCAGCTTGGCTCAGGTCTTGGGAGTTCGGGGCTGGAGGAGTCGCCTCGGTTCTTTTTGGGATCTTAGAAGGGTGTCTTTCTCTCTGCGACGCCCTTGGACGTTTGCTTTGTTTCGCTCCAGAGCGGTGTCTGAGCACGTTATCGAGATTAAACTCCTTGTCGCCTGCATGCACACAAGTTACACATTAGTTAACGAGCTTAAACTACCAAAAGAAACAAAGGTTAAAGTGAAAAGAAACCTAATTGGAACTCTCCCCCGAGCTCATGCTCGGTGACCAAGTAATCCTCCCATCTTCAGAGGAGTCTGGGTGAGTCCCTTCCCTATACGTAGGTGATAACCTCGAAAGGTCTCTATAGTCGTTGGTACCGTACTGAACGGCGACCCCATGTGAGACTTCATTTAAAAAATACATAGTTTGGAATTTTCCTAACCAACTATCGAACCTATGAATCCTCTCATCTACGCAAGACAAAACATGGAAATTATCCTTGGAATCTGGGAATAGGATCAGGGTATCGGGCTTATGCTTTAGCAGAGAGGGGGACCACATAGCCAAACTAAGAATGATTTTACCTCTACCACTCGAGCTCGAGGCCTCGTCTTGGGTTTCGTTTCCCAAAGCAGGCCTGTCATGATAGCGAACCACAGAGGGGCGAGCCCGTGAGCTCGACGACCTCCGCCTCGGGGGGAGCTCCTTAGTAGGAAGTGGTATGTAGAGTCATCTGTCGATTGGTCCTGCTCCAGGAAGTCGTAGGCTCGAAGTTTACCTTCATGGAGAAGATAGGAGAGGGAACGCCTACCATACAACAGCTGGAGCAAAGCCTTCTCGTGCTCCACCATTGATTTCGAGTGTGTGTGACGGTGATAATTGGTTGAAGAAATGGATACATGTCATTAGTTTGAGCCTAATCATTAATCGAGCGAAAAATAAATGAGTATGTGTACTTATGAATTCGTTGGAACGAATAGAATTTTGAAGGAGCAAGGTTGTCCGTCCAGATGAAGGCCAGCTTGAAGTTTGGAGGATGGTTCGGCATGTCCTCGAAGATCTTCTTCTCCTTTGGGTAGCTCGATAGATAGTAGAAGCCATCTCCTACCCAAGCTCGGGAGGGGTTGTTTTTTTCAAACAAAAGAGATAGAGAATCTCTTTTGGTGAGGGTCCTTCCCACTTTAGCTCGTGGTATAGCGATCTAAGGGCAGACATATCCATGTATGAGTTTGTTTGAAGTTTGAAGGGCGCGAGCCCAACAAAGTCCATAAAATCCTTAAAAAGGGATTTTAGGGGCAATAGGGCCCCTGCCTTCATATGCTCGCGACTCCAGGCCACGAGCTTAATCATGTTATCGGGTCTGCCATCACCCAGGGCGTAGCAGCTCCGCTCGTTCAGAGTTGCAGCTCGACACATCAGCATCTCAGAGAGCTTGAGGCTGTGGCGAGCTAAAATGTCATAAATTTGGTCTGTCAAAGTGATCGAGCACCAATAATGCTCGACTTCAATGAATTCCTCCCTGGAGGTAGGAATGGTGGCAACTTGCGAGGTAGAAGGGCAGTTTGAAGAGTCCTCCATCATAGAAAAGGAAAGTGCACCACGCTCGTAAGCAACAATGACTTTGAGTTTGGGATCAAGAGGGATAAATCTAAGCTCGAGGTTTGGATCTGGATAAATCGCAACCCGATGTTTCTTCCCTTTTCTTTCCTCGACCTCGTCAATCTGACGTCAGAAATGGGCTCGTATATCCTCTTGTTCGCACTTCACACGGTGCTCGCGTATCAGTCGTTGGTTTCAGGTGAAAGGAGATTCTGGACTATGAGTTGAGGGAGAATAAGGAATTGCGAGCACTGACCCCCACCGATTCTCAGAGTTCTGCGACATCTAGCAAGAAAGAAAAGGGTGACGGCCAGGCATACAAGAAATCAGAGTATAGTTTTTGTGCTTCGAGCTCGAAGGCTCGAGATCACGGAGTAAGCTTGATCGAGACCGAGGTCTCGAAAGGACAGGTCAAATTCGAGGAAGTAAAGTTCGGGCTTCGAGCGTGTATTTGACGCAAGAGTAGGATAGTGTGGGTTCATTTTAAGAATTCTGGATTTTCAGGGGAAAAGTTTACAGTTACCCAAAAAGGTGATTATTTTGGGATTTGTGCAATTAAAAACCCTAATTCAAAACTCCATTTCTTGGCTTACACGATACACTACCCATAATCTGAAAAACCCCTATTTTGCATTTTTTAAACTAAATATGGGTTTTAAATCTATGATTTCAAAAATTTTGAATCAAAAGTTTGTGTAATATTAGATAAACCACTTTGCAAAAGATAGAAGTAGAAACTAGTAAACACATTCATACAGCAGAAAAGCATGTTAAAACACGTAAATAACAGAGCAAGGGTGAAGAACAGGAACTTACACACAAACGTCTGTGGGTACAGAGAACTCACCAACTAGAATGTTGGTAACAGGAAGGACTTCACCGAATCGAATATGTTGGAGGTAGATTATTTCCGTGGTGTGGAGAACATGCAATGAAAATAAAGAAATGGGGCTTTGTTTCTCTGGTGCGAGCTTTTTTCTATAAAGAGTGTAAAAGTAAAATAAGGAAGGCGAAGTGGGCATATTTATAGACCCCAGGGGATGTCAAGGGTCGAACTAATCTGGACCATTGGCTGGATTCAGTATCTGATCGAATGGTCGGGTGCAAACGTGGTGATGACAACAAAAAGTTGGCAGGTGAATAGACGTGGTATGGTGAAAAAATACTCGAGTACTCTGATTGAGCAACCCGCAATTGACATGTGTCCACACTTGAGTGTATTAAGTGGCTCAGTTTTCGAAAGTGGCAGTTCAAAAGTTTCCTTCTCATGGGATTCGAACTGATACTTTTGAGGGGGCAAAATGTGACACCCAGATTTCAAGAATGGGAATCTTGATCTTGAAACTCAGGCTCGTAAGGTGTAAGCTCGAGACTAGCACAGTCATCATGTGATCAGCAAATCAGAGACAATCTCGCTAAGCAGTAAGTGACAATGTACGAAGCCTCGGAGGTGTTCCGAGGCTATAAGTTAGGCTTGCACTCACAATGGCAATGGTTCAACACTTGTATAAATTTCTTGATTTATTTCCTGCCCTCAGACAAGATGATTCAAGCTCGAGTATTGTAAGCTTGAAGAGGATTGTCTCGTCAACATCACTTTTTGGGAACATAGGCGAACCAAGGTGATGAGCTCACAATATGTAAACGGTCTCGAAGGCATGTGAAGCTAGCATCCAAGATCGTCAGCTGTGTGTGAACATGTTTATTGTTGTAAAATCCTATGTTTAAGGGATCTGATGTAATTTTTTATTAAATCCCAAATATCATGGGATATTACTGTGTACGTAGTAACTAATGCATTTAATGGCATTATTTTAATTGATTTGTAGAATAACTTCCCGAAATTTGTGGGAAGAGATTCGGTAAACTACTCTATAAATAGAGTGGGATAATTCATTTGTATGGATAGAGAGATTGATAATGGGAAAACTCTATACAATTGCTTACAAAAAGCTATAAGAGAATTCCAAGAAGTTAATAACACAAACTCGTGGACTAGGCAGATTTTAATTGCTGAACCATGTAAAAAATCATGTCTTATTATTTGTTTCCTCTGGTATATTTTGTTTAATTGCTCTTCTTCTTTAAGTTGACGAAAAACGACATCAACAGATGTGCCTCCAGATGAGCCATCATCTTTATCTGATTATGATAATCATAAAAAATATGCGAATTGGATGAGATCTGATAATTTGGCTCATCATTTCATACTAAAAACTATGCCGGACGATCTTAAATTAAGATATGTGAACCTCAGATCTACATACGAGATATGAGAGAGGATCAAAATAGATTTTTTTGATCACTTAAGAAGTTTGCAAGAAGAAAGGGTAAATATGATTTTCTCATCTCTTTTTAATATATTTGAATAGTTGATTCAAATTTTTATGCCACCATATTTTTTTATGGGAAAACTTATTCAGGATCTTGATTATTTTCATGTAAATCATATATTAAACATACTAATATATGAAAACCTAGAACGTGTTTCTAAAATTGAATTCAAACAAAGATAATGATAAAAACACTTACATTACTGTGCAGCTGAATGATTGAGTCCTTCATTCAGTTTCTCTAACCCTTGTATCCTTTCTGTCGCAGGGTATCACCAAGAAACTGAACCGTTTCTTCAATTTTCTTTACAACCTTCCAAAGTGTCCTTAGAATCACCTAGACTAGAGTGAGAAATTCTCAACACATGAGATAGATACAAAGAGAAGAATAATAGAAGAGAAAATTGAGGTTTAGAAAAGGACATATGTTGTAGAGAGAATCTAAAACCTAGAGCATTAAGAATAGATCTTTTGATTTTCTGTCAGATAGCCTTTTTGTAATCTATTTTCAACTCTCCCTTAACATTCCTTTTATAGGCTCAATCAGGTTGCTTATTTAATTAAAAAATAAATAAAATAATAGCCAATAATCACCCTTAGCTCGAAATTCCTGTGGGCCATAGGCTCGTAAAATTTTTCTTTTAATTATAAGCCCGTTGGACTCAAAATCAAGGCCCGTATTATTTTCTATTGATTGATTAATTGAATAATTATTAAAATCCTTTATCAAATTAATTATTTATAATTTGAACCTTGATTAATTTGAACCTTGATTTAAAATTATTTATTAATTTAGGCACCAATATATCTTAATTAATAAATCTGCCATAATTTCTCATTTCTTCTCTAAATTACATAACTCTGTTAAACTATCCAAAATTGACCTGGTCAACTTTGATAATTAAATCAATTAATTGAGACTATCTAGATGATTTTATCATAGGTACAGTGGGGACCATGGGCCTATGAAATCAAGCTCCAATAAGTTATCATAAATTTAACAAATAAATTTACCAACTTATTAATTCCTCGTGACTCCATGAAAGACTGAGAATTACACTCTTGAATTCATAGAACGCTCTATAACAAATATAGATACGTTATTAATTATCCATTGTTACAACCATAACAGCCACTCAATCCTCTATAGACGGTCTATAATGAGATGGGGCTAAAATACTTTTTTAACCCTCATTGTATTTTATCCTTAAAACACTTAGTTCCTTGTAAATGATATTTTAGTAAACTAATATTTATTATTGAAATGAGATCTCTATCATTTAGCACCTTGAACCAAACTAAAATGAAACCATTGTTTCACTTCTTCATAAGAAGCTATAGATGTTCATATCTATGATGAAGACTCACACTTAATTATACTACCAAGTTCCCAAGATGTAAGTATGGGCTAGTCCCTAGGGTAAGCTGGTAACGAAAAAATATAAGAACTCAAATAATACAATCAGTTAGAATACTAACCACTCAGAATTGAGATTGAATTGACTTATGGTCAACTATATGATATGAATAGAATAGATAATAACAATATGTTTACTTATCCTATTTATGTCAATATCGATCCAGTCCGATGTAACAAATACATCTGATCTTATCTACTTTTCTAATGTTCTCGAAAGAACATAACACTGCGATATGTAAGTAGATCATATCGTAGATTGGAAAGTCAGTGTAAATCCTGTGCACTGACTAATCTTAGGACTAACTTATTTTGAACATATAATCATATTTATATTCTGTTGTGATTACGTCACTATAAATATGATTAGCTATATGCTCGGGATTTAATAGAAGTTTATATTAAGCAAATAATCATCAAAATAAAACATGTGAGCAAAGTGATTGACCAAGTCAAAAATTTATTTCTATTCTTTTATTGATAATAAAATGAGATTACAAAGACATTGGGTTTTCATTAGGGCATCAAACCCCAAAAAACTCCCACTTGCACTAATTGAAACTAATGCCTTAAATCTACTAATCACATTTCCTTGATATCCTTATCAAATGTTGCTTCTAGAACTGTCTTTGTAAATGGACTCGCAAGATTGTCTTCTGATGCAATATTCATAACGTTCACATCTCCCCTGGCCACATATTCTCGAATTATATGATACTTCTTTTCAATATGCTTACTCCTCTTATGACTTTGAGGTTCTTACGAGTTGTCTATCGTTCCTGTGTTGTCACCAAGATTTGAATAGTACTCCAAGATCTTAATAGAACTTCTTTATCCAGACTATTTCCTTAGCTGCTTCTGACGCACCTATGTATTTAGCCTCTATGGTGGAATATGAGATCGCAGACGGGGTTACGCTTCTCCATATCACAGCTCCACCACAAGAGTAAACACCATTCCATAAGTAGACTTCTTGTCACCGACATCAGTCTGAAAAACTGTATGAGTGTAGCCTACAGGGTTTAGAACACCACCCTTGTAGACTAACATATAATACTTAGTTCACCTTAAATACTTCAGGATAGGCTTAACTGCTATCCAATGTTCTAGTCTTGGGTTTGACTGATACCTGGTCCCTACTCCCACTGCACAGCAGATATCTAGTCTAGTACACAACGTAGCATAGATCAAACTTTCAACTACAGATGCGTAAGGAACTTTTCTCATTACATCTTCCTCTTCAGGAGTCTGGGGAGACTGCTTCTTTGAAAGAGGAATTCCATGGTGGGACGTTAGACGTCCTTTCTTGGAATTTGTCATTGAGAAACGTTCAAGCACTTTATCTATGTGAGCTGCTTGAGATAGAGCTAAGAGTTTGTTCTTTCTATCCTGAATAATATGGATTCCTATAACATAACTTGATTCACCAAAATCCTTCATCTGGAATTGAGTGTTTCACAAATTCTTCACATCTGATAATTTCTTAACATTGTTTCCAATAATTAAGATATCATCTACATAAAGAACCAAGAATACCACTATTTGATTTTCCTTCAGTTGGTAAACACAAGGCTCATCAATATTTTGTTCAAAGCCATAGGTTTTGATTATTTCATCAAACCTAAGATTCCAGGAGCGAGAATCTTGCTTAAGTCCATAAATTGACCTATTCAACTTGCAAACTTTTCCTTCTTGTCTAGCTACTTTAAATCCTTCTGGTTGATCAATATTAATGACTTCGTCAAGCTTCCCATTAAGAAAATCTATCTTGACGTCCATTTTCCAAATCTTATAGTCGAGAGCGGCTGCTATGGATAGGAGGATGCGAATGGACTTGAGCATGGCTACCGGACTAAAAGTTTCCTCATAGTCCACACCTTCTCTTTGGGTATAACCCTTTGCCACTAATCGTTATAATTTTCAATATTTCCATCAACACCTCATTTCTTCTTGTAGATTCACTTGCACCCAATGGCCCTAAAGTTACTAAGTGCTTCCACAAGATCCCAGACGGATTTTGATGACATGGACTCCATTTCTAGTTTCATGGCTTCGAGCCATAGTTCATTTTCAGGGCTAGACATTGCGTGTTTGAAAGACAACGGATCATCGTCACCAGTGTCACCAAAAACCATATTGGTTTCACCTTCAAAACCATAGTGAGTTGGGTTCCTAGAAACCCTCATACTACAACGAGACTCTATGACTGTTTGTTCAGGAACAGTGGTACTTTATTCATTTAAATTGACTTGCGTTAGTTGGACCTGAAGAGTGGGAATTTCATCATCAACTAGCGTTGATGATGATGGAACATTGGTTGGAGTCAATTCTTCAACCATCTCTTCTAAAACTACTTTGCGACGCGGTTTGAAGTTTTGGACATAGTCATTTTTAAAAAATGTAGCATTCATAGAGGTAACCAATTTCTTTTCTAAATGACTATAGAAAATTCCACCCCGAGTACCTTTAGGATGTCCAAAAAACATGCAAACTTCAGTGTGTGGTTCTAGCTTTCCCTCCTTTTTCCTCAGGACGTGGGCGGGACACCCCAAGATTCGATAATGGTGTAAATTAGGTTCACGACAATTCTAGCATTCTATAGGGGTTCTGGGGATTGATTTGGATGGCGCGACATTGAGAATGTCGTTCGGGGTTTCAATTGCATGTCCTTAGAATGAAGTTGGTAGAGTTGAGGAACTAGGCATGCATGTAATGACCTGGATAACCAAGACCATTACACTGTGTGATTAGGATAGTGCAAGACATGATAATCAAGTCATTTTGAACATAAATGTGTTTCTAAAGTCAACTGACAGGTTAGGGTTAAAAGATTTTGATCATAAAATGGTTGACTTTCATAAAAAGAAGAGTTTAATACATGGGATCCTAAAAATAATGTTTACGTGGCAGTAACAACCCTCAAAATAAATACAACAGTTGACAACTTAAATGGAAAAATACAATTTTTGGCTCTAGTCCTTGTAAAGCCCTCGGCTATGGCGGTCGAGCAACTGCCAATTTACACACGCCCCCAAAGCTCTCCAACTCATCACTGGTGCAGCTTACCTTTGCCTTTACTTGCACCTCATAGCACTCATGAGCCAAGGCTCAGCAAAAAATCCAAATTCAACAAGCATATACAACAACAGAATGTGCATAGTAAACTTTAAATCAACTAGTTCAACCAAAGACAGAGTACAAGCAATAAATCAGGCAACATTAAACATATACTTCCAAAGATATAATTCATTCTTAATACAAATATTTAGGTGTCGGTGCCCTTAGGCCGAGCCCTCTTTGTTATTTACCTGATCCTGACTCGCTTAGGCCAAGCTGTGTTCAGTATGCTCAACATCAGCCCCACCTCCCTTAGGCCGTACTTTCACATCACTCATAACAGATATACAGGTTATAGAACACATAATTTCATTTACAGGGGATGTCAATCCCATTCACAACTTAGGTGCAATTTTCTTACCTCGAGTCCTAAGCGGAAAATGTGGAGCGGTCCCGAGCACGATCCTTAATTTGAGCCTTAACGGTGACCTTAGTCACAAGCGACATTGGATAACTATCAAAATATAATCCAATTAAATGCTTTGAAATCAAATACTAGCCTCTAGGACCTCGAATTCTCCTAAACCGAGTAGTAGAATTCGTTCCGAGAGCTTAGGTTTAAGTCATCGAGCCTCCCCGAGCCTAAAAACTAATCTTGGCAATGGCTGCCCTGGCGGGCCGGGACTTGGCCCTAAGGTCCGCGGCGCGCCTCAAGTCAAAGGCATCGGACTCTAGTTCTAGGGAAGAGACTGTTGGGGTTTTATGCCCTAATTAAAACTCAAATTCTTTGTAATCTCATTTTATTATGGGAATTCACTCATTTGGTACCCTATGTTTTTGCAAAGTATCATTTTGGTACCCTCTGTGTTCAATAATACTCATATGGTACCCTGTATTTTAAAATTATACATATTTGATACCCTAGACTCAGATTTGATAGATAAAATTTTGTCAATATGATCAAATTGTCATCAGTTATATGTAATTAAGTAATTAAATTTAAATTTGGAATTTACATAATTGACAACAGTTTGATTAAATTGGTAAAATTTTATTAATTAAATTTGAGTTTAGGGTACCAAATATGTACGAGTTTAAAATACAAGGTACCATATGAGCATTATTGAAAATAGAGGGTACCAACATGATACTTTGCAAAAACACAGGGTACCAAATGGTTACCTACCCTTTTATTATCAATAAAAGAATAGAAATCATTTTTTGACTTGGTTAATCACTTTGCTCACATGTTTTATTTTCATGATTATTTGTTTATATAAACTTTTATTAAATCCCGAGCATATAGCAAATCTTATTTATAGTGACGTAATCACAGTGGAATATAAATATGATTATATGTTCAAAATAAGTTAGTCCTAAGATTAGTCAGTGCACCGAATTTACACTGACTTGCCAATCTACGATATGATCTACTTACACATTACAGTGTTATGTTCTTTTCAGAACATTAGCAAAGTAGATAAGATCGGATGTATTTGTTACATCGGACAGGACCGATATTGATAGTTGATTAGATAAGTAAACATACCGTTGTTATCTATTCTAGTCATACCATATAGTTGACCATAGGTCAATTCAATCTCAATTCTAAGTGGTTAGTATTATAACTGATTGTATTATTTCAGTTCTTTGACTTGTTCGTTACCAGCTTACCATATGGACTAGCCCATACTTACATCTTGGGAACTCGGTAGTATAATTGAGTAGTGTTAATAATAGATATGAACATCTATAGCTTCTGATGAAGAAGTGAGACGATGGTTTCCTTTTAGTTTGGTTCAAGGTGTTAAATGATAGAGATCTCATTTCAGTAATTAAATTAGTTTACTGAAATATCATAAAAAAGAACTAAGTGTTTTAAGGATAAAATACAATGAGGGGTAAAACAGTATTTTAGTCCTATCTCATTGTAGATCGTCTATAGAGGAATGAGTGACAATTATGGTTGTACAAATGGATAATTAATAACATATTTATATTTGTTATAGAGCGATCTATGAATTCAAGAGTGCAATTCCGAGTCTATAGTGGAGTCACGAGGAATTAATAAGTTAGTAAATTTATTTGTTAGATTTATGATAACTTATTGGAGCATGATTTCATAGGTCCATGGTCCCCATTTTACCTTGGATAAAATCATCTATATAGTCTCAATTAATTTATTTAATTATCAATTAGAATTATCAAAGTTGACTAGGTCAATTTTGGATAGTTTCACAGAGTTGTGTAATTTTGAGAAGAAAAGAGAAATTATGGCAGATTTATTAATTAAGATAAATTGGTATCTAAATTAATAAATAAGTTTAAATCAAGGTCCAAATTATAAATAATCAATTTGATAAAGGATTTAAATAATTAAATCAATAGAAAATAATACAGGCCTTGATTTTAAGTCCAATGGGCTTATAATCAAATGGAAAATTTCACGGGCCTAAAGCCCATGATAATTTCGACCTAGGGCTTCAAAATGGCTATTATTTTATTGATTTTTTAATTAAATTAAATGGCCTAATTGAGTCTATAATAGGAGTGCTTAGAGAGAAGTCACAAGTTCAGATTTCTGAGACGACAGAGAAGTTTAATCACAGATTTTCTGATAGTTTTAGATTCTCTCTAAACACAAGTCCTTTTCTAAGCCTCTTTGTTATTTTCTCTTATTCTCTCTATATCTATCTCATGTGTTGAGAATTGCCTAGTCTAGGCTATTCTACGGATACATTGGAAGATTGTGAAGAAAATAAAAGATTAGTTCAGTTTCTTGATAATACTCTGCGACAGAGAGGATACAAGAGTTAGAGAAACTGAAGGAAGGACTCTTTATTTCTGCTGCGTATACTGTAAGTATTCTATTCATTGTTTCTCTTTGAATTCAATTTTAGAAACATGTTTTAGGCTATCTCGTATTAATTTGTTTAATATTAGATATACATGAAAATAAATAAAGATCCTGTATAAATTTTCCTAACAACTGGCCTCAGAGCATTTGGTAATCTTTATTTTGATGCATGAACATGTTTAAAATTAGATTATTTGATATGTTTGAATAATTGGATGGTTTTCATGTTTTCATGAATCATATTGATTTTATGTGAATTTTAGCAATTTTGTAGGTTATTTTGTTGTGTTTTCTATGATATTTAATTTTATATATGCTTTATTTTGTGTAAAACATGTTAAAAATTAATTAGAAAATTGTTCTGGTTTGAAAAATTGCAGAAAAAAATGTCAATTTTTTTTGCCTTGCTGCCATGCGTGCGCGCCCGTGCGCACTAGTGTCACGGGCCGCCAACTTCGATACTCGAATTGACGGAACGTGCGGCACTTGTTAGCGCTCTTATCTAGCAATTCAGCCTAGAATTCACACCTGTGGCAAGCAAACTCAATTGTCTCACACAAGTAAGGGCAATTACAAAGCGGGGGCAAGCACGAGGCAAGCTATCCAGAGACAACAACCCACACAACAACCAGAGCATACAACATAATCAAGTGGCACGCAATGGCCCAACGAAGGTAACAAACAAGAAACACGTAGACCGTAAAGAAAGCATACACAAAGGGACATGGTGCTTCCTTAAGTCACCAGGTCACCTCCCCGTAAGGAGCTTTCTAAGGAAATGAAGTCTTCCCAAGAACATATATGATTTTTTTCTGGGAGACATATGCATAATTACAAAAGTGCCATCCCCTACCCATGAGGTTACTTGGTGCAAGACTTGACTAATAATCAAGCACCAAGGCATGATCATATATACAAAATGGCCCTCTGGAGGTGTGTCATGATGCAGCACGTCACACTCTCCCCCACTTAAACCTTTGGCGTCCTCGACGAACCTGCCCCTTGTTGATCTTCAATCTTCTGTGTACGCTTGTGCAAGTCCTCCGCCCTTTCCCAGCAAATTTCTTCATCTCTGAGCCCTTTGCACTTCACCAGAAACTCTTTCTTCTTCTTTCTATCCGTGACCACAGTCCTCTCTGCTAGGATTTCTTCATGTTGTTTGCTGCTTCGTGGCTTGATGCTGACTCCTTCTCTGGTAGACTGGTTGTGCACTGGATCTTCGTGATACGGCTTGAGGTTGCTGACGTGCAAGACCAAGTGTATCTTCATCCATTCTGGTAAGCTGACATTGTAGGAGGTCAGGCCCACTTTTGAGATGACTGGAACAGGACCCTCGTATTTGCGGACGAGTATGATATCCTTATTCCCTCAGAATCTCAGTTGTTCGGGCCTCAGCTTGATCATCACTAAGTCCCCTGCTTTGAATTCCAGCAGTCGTCTCTTCTTATCTGCGCACTTCTTCATTCTCTTTGATGCCTTCTCCTGATAGGCTCGAGCAATCTCAGTGGTTTTCTTCCAGTCTTTCGTGAAATTAAAGGCTCTCGGATTTCTTCCTCGATACTCATCCACTGTGTGAGGTAACAGCAGTTGTTGACCGTTAACAACTTCAAAAGCGCTCTTCTTTGACGAAGAACTCTTCTGAGAGTTGAAACAAAATTGAGCTACGTCTAGTAGTTGCGGCCAATTCTTTTGGTTGGCACTGACGAAATGCCGCAAGTACTCTTCCAACATCCCATTGAATCTTTCAGTCTGTCCGTCTGTCTGAGGATGGTAGCTCGAGGAAATATTTAGTTGTGACCCCAAAAGGTTGAATAACTCGGACCAAAAGGTCCTTGTGAATCTTCCATCACGGTCACTAACTATATTTTTGGGTACTCCCCAATACTTAACTACATACTTGAAGAAAAGTCTCGCTGTCTCTTCTGCCGAGCAATATTTCGACACCGGTATGAAGGTTGCATACTTTGAAAATCTGTCCACGATCACTAAGATCGCACTCAAGTATCATGTCTTCGGTAAACTAGTAATGAAGTCAAGCGACACACTCTCCCATGGTCGGCTTGGGACTAACAAAGGTTCCAACAACCCTGGCGTCTTGTGTCTCTCCACTTTGTCTTGCTATCAGGTGAGACAGGTCTTGGTATACTCCATGATATCATCCCACATTTGTGGCCAGTAGTACCCTTGCTTCAATAGGGCATGAGTTCTCTACCACCCTGGATGACCCGGCCACAAGGTGTCGTGACACTCACTCATTAGTGTCCTCCGCAAAACTCCCGTCTTTGGAACATATAAGCGGCCACCCTTGGCCCACAAAAGATCGTCTTCTACCCAAAATTGGCGAGTCTTCCCCTCTTTTGCGAGATTCATGATGGTCTTCACCGCTGGGACTTTCACCAAGTTCTCCTTAATGCGCTCTCAGATTGGAGTGGTCACCATGCTAGCTGACATATTTGCTAGCAATTTTAGAGCTCTAACTAAGCTTTGCGACTCAGGGCATTAGCTGCCTGGTTTAGACGACCCGCCTTGTGTTCGAAATGAAAGTCGAATTTTGCTATGAACTCCTGCCATCGTGCTTGTCTAGGGGTAAGCTTTGGCTGGGTGAGGAAATGACTCACTGCGGCATTATCTGTTTTCACCACAAACTTTGACCCCAACAAGTAATGCCTCCACACTCGTAGACAATGAATTACTACGAGAAGCTCCTTCTATTGTGCAGTGTACCGCCTCTCTACCTCTGTAAGTTTGCAGCTTTCATAAGCTATGGGGTGTCCCTCTTGTACAAGTACCCCTCCCAAAGCGTAATCAGATGCATCGTCTGCACTTCAAAGGGCCTACCGACATCTGGTAAGGCGAGGAAAGGATCTCGCATCATGGCTTCCTTCAAACTCTTAAATGCTTTGACACACCTATCGGTCCACGTCCAAGTTACACCCTTCTTCAACATCTCGGTCAAGGGTGCCGCCCTTCTTGAATAGCCCTCCACAAATCTTTGATAATAGTTGGCTAAACAAAGGAAATAGCGTAATTCCTTCAAATTTGTGGGGGCCTTCCATTCTTGAATGGCCCGCACCTTCTCTAGATCCATGTGGATCCGACCACGTTCTACTATGTGGCCTAGGAACTTGATTCTTTCTTGTGCGAAGGAGCACTTTTCTCACTTCACATAGAGTTGGTTCTCTCTCAAATTCTGAAACACTTGAGATAAGTGTCGTTGATGTTCTTCTATTGTGGAGCTATAAACCACAATGTCATCCAAGTAGACTACCACGAACTTGTCTAGATATTCCTGGAAAACTTGGTTCATCAACGTACAGAATGTGGCTGGTGTGTTGGTCAACCCAAACGGCATGACTCAGAACTCAAATGCTCCATATTGAGTCACACACGTTGTCTTTGGCTCATCCCCTTCTGCTATCTGCACTTGATAGTAACCTGATCTCAAGTCCAGTTTCGTAAAGAATTTTGCTCCACTCAACTGGTCGAATAAGTCGGCTATCAAGGGGATGGGGTACGTATTACGCACTGTCACCTTATTGAGAGCCTGATAATCAATACATAGTCTCAAGCTCCCATCGTGCTTCTTCTGAAATAGCACGGGCGCACCAAATTGTGCCTTCGATGGTCTGATGAAGCCTGCCTCTAGTAATTCCTTCAACTGCTTCCTCAGTTCTGCTAGTTCAGGGGGTGCCATCGTATAGGCCGCCTTTGCAGGTGGTTTGGCTCTTGGAACCAGCTCAATCTGGTGATCAATCCCTCTTCTAGGTGGTAAGGCTCTGGGGAGTCGATCCGGCATAACATCCCCATACTTCTTCAGGACCATTCGAATTTCTGGTGGAATGACTTCATCCACCGTATCCTCGTATACTGTGGGTAGGATAATATACGTGGGCTCTTTTCATCTCATGCCCTTCTTCAATTGTAAGGCTGACAGCAACTTGGTTTCTGGGGGCTGCTCTACTTTAGCAGGCACCACTGCAGGTGTCTCCCCCATTATGAGTAAGCTTCCCATTGCTGGGATGGGAATGGATCCCTTTTTCGTAAGGAAGTCCATACCCAATATCACATCAAAGTCGTCCATTCGCATGACCACCAAGTCAGTCTGCCCCTCCCATGAGCCGATCTTCATATTCACCTTTTTAGCCACGCCGGTTGTGGCCAAGGCATCTGAGTTAACCGCTTTCATGCGGCCATGGTCCTTCTCCCATTTCAGTCCCAGACGTTTATCTTCGATCTCTGAAATGAAGTTGTGAGTGGCGCCCGTGTC
This sequence comes from Humulus lupulus, assembly GCF_963169125.1. NCBI lineage: Eukaryota > Viridiplantae > Streptophyta > Magnoliopsida > Rosales > Cannabaceae > Humulus > Humulus lupulus. Next base: position 151,420,855 of record NC_084798.1, on the reverse strand, counting down.
GATCATCACACTTCTGGCGATTTTTCCGTTTAGAGTGGCATCCACATACATTAGTCCATTTCCAAGGGTCTTCTTCACTTTCGCACTGTGTTTCTTGAGAGCATTCAGCATCCGGAGGGCACCCATGTGCGTATACTCCTCCTCCTCTTCGTTGGTTTGTTCCCCTTGGGAAAATGATGTCTGGAGGGCACTCATCTTGGATTTGGGAGGACACTCTGTCGAATTATGAGGTCCAGTATAGATCCAACATGCAAGAGGCTTCTTGAACGGGGGGTTACTACCTTTGTTAGGAGAGTTAGACTCCACACTCCTTTTCTCTCCTCCCCCACTCTTGCTTTGCCAAGACTTCCCAAACTTTTTACTCCCAACATTACTTCCACTAGTCGACAGATTGGTCTTCTTGGATTGAATGTTCCCTGATGAGTAATCAGTCAGTCGTTTGGCAGTAGCTTGAGCAGTGCCTAGGTCAGCCACTCGCTGTCTCTCGAGCTCTTGCTTTGCTCAAGGCTTCACACCTTCTAAAAACACGAAGAGTTTGTCCACTTCGGACATGTCTTTGATATCCAGCATCAACCCAGAGAATTTCTTCACGTATTCTCGAATTGTTCCAGTATGCTTCAGCTCTGTCAACTGGCGTCGAGCTATGTAGGAAACATTTTCAGGGAGAAACTGCGTCTTCAATTCTCTCTTTAGATCTTCCCATGTTGCCATGGTGCATCTGCCATTCTGAATGTCGTCGTACTTCGTCCTCCACCACACTTTGGCATCTGCAGATAAGTACATCGTTGCCATTACGACCTTTCCATCTTCTGGTTCAGCTCTCACGGCTCTGAATAATGCTCCATGTCAAAGAGGAAGTTCTCTAAGTCCGTCACATCTCTAGCCCCACCGTAGGGCCTCGGCTCAGGGACTTTTACTCTCCCATATTCCATGCCAATGGGTCCAGTTACAGGCTGATTCCCAACTGCTCTCACGGTGAGGTTCAGCTTGGTGTTCATCTGCAACATCTCATCCTTCAATGCCTCAACTGACCCCATACAATTCTCTACGAGGTCATTTAATGCTTCTTCTAGGTCCTTCACCGCTCGCTCCACTGCCTCAATACGTTCCTCCCTCTGAGGACTATTGGATGTGCTTGAAAGGTTCTCCCTCCACTCGATTGCAGTTATGCGGGCTAGTAGATTGGTCGTATCTCGCTCCGACACAGCCACGCAGTTTTGTGCGTTAGTCGTCTCCGGTTCTTGCCTGACAGAGCTAAGATCCCTGACTCTTTCGCCCAGGCCGTCTAGCTCTCCAACGCGCCTCTCCAGCGCTTCAATCCTTTGAGTGTTGCTCACCATCATGCAGGGTCACCAAGATTTCTCAAACTTAGCTCTGATACCAACTGTCACGGGCCACCAACTTCGATACTCGAATTGACGGAACGTGCGGCACTTGTTAGCGCTCTTAGCTAGCAAGTCAGCCTAGAATTCACACCTGCGGCAAGCAAACTTAATGGTTAGCCACGTTACAAGTCTCACACAAGTAAGGGCAATTATGAAGCGGGAGCAAGCACGAGGAAAGAAATCTAGAGACAACATCCCACACAACAACCAAAGCATACAACACAGTCAAGTGGCACGCAATGGCCCAACGTAGGTAACAAACAAGCAACACATAGATCGTAAAGAAAGCATACACAAAGGGACATGGAAAAACATCATTTTATTCATATAAGACCTTGATAGGGCAAGGGAGTACACAGCTTAAGCCCCTATCTGCTAGTGGCCATGGTGCTTCCTTAAGTCACCAGGTCACCTCCCCCTAAGGAGCTTTCTAAGGAAATGAAGCCTTCCCAGGAACATATATGATTTTTGTTTGGGAGACATGAGGTTACTTGGTGCAAGACTTGACTAATGATCAAGCACCAAGGCATGCTCATATATACAAAATGGCCCCCTGGAGGTGTGTCATGACGCAGCACGTCACAACTAGCGCGCGCGCATGCCCAACCCAAATTTTTTTTTTTTGAAAATTAAAATTGTGGAAATAAATTATTTATAATCAAAACCAAAAATATCTTTTTTGTTTTATCATTTAAAATTGTTTTTTAAAAAATAAGATATTTTTGTTAGTTGAGATATAAATAATTAGATATTTTTTACAAAGATTCAAATTCAAATTTAAAAATAGACTAACAACTTAATTTTAAATCTTTTAATATATTAAAATATTAGAATTATGATATCAGATATTTAAGATATTTTCATTTAAATTCTTAATATTTTTATTAAATCTTTATTTGAAAATATAAATATCTTTTTATTCTATAGTTTTTAATATTTAAATTATTTTATATTTGAATATTGTTAGTTAGATATTTTTATGGATATTTAAATTTGTTTAACTATTTTGAGATATTTTAGGATTGTTATAACTATTTATATTTTATTTTATTTTTTAATGGTAAAAATATTATCTAATAGTTATAACAACACAAGATATTTTTGAAAATAGATAAGATATTGATTTTAAAATTTAAAATTGGTTAACTTTTGAAAAATATCATTTTTTCCAGCCAATTAATAAAATATTTTTTTTATAAATGGGATTTAAATTAACTTTGGTTAATTGTTGATAAATCCTATTTAAATTAAATTAATTTTTTTTAAAATTAACCTAAACCAAGTTGATTGTTGATAAATGAAATTAAATTAACTATTATTAATTGTTGATAAATTTCATTTAAATTGACTTATTTTTTGTAAAAATTTAATTAATTTGAATTTTTTGATAAATTCTAGATAATTAATTGTGGTATTTTTGCAAATGAAATAAATTGTGGTATTTTTGCATAAATTCATAGAATTGCTCATATAGTAACATGATTAGGCACATCCAATTATAGCATGTTTGTTTGCACTATATGTGGTATTTTTGCAATTGGGCTTAGATGCATATAATGGCCCATATGTTTGTTAGATATATGGTATTTTGCCAAATAAAATATTCATAAAATGATAGGTTTTATTTGGGACCATTAGAAAATGTAAAGTATAAATTCCTCTCTTGTGGGTGATTCCACTTGTGAAGGCCCATTTACTCTGCATGACTATAGTGGGCCTAATCAATTAATAACAATTAATAAAACGAATGTTTAAATTCCTGTCTTTTGGACCTTGTATGGAAGATAGGGGGCCTTTGTAGTGGGAATGACATACTGGACCCAGCCCTCCTTCATACAAGCCCAATTGTTAAGGCCCATTTACTTGAGTTTGACTTAATTGTATAGGTTCATTATATTAGTTAAATCTAAATATTGATTAGCAACAAATTAATTCTAAATTAATTGAATTTGTTTCAATGTGATAGTTTATAATTAATAAAAAATTATAGGACTTTGGTTTTAAAAAATTTTAATCTGTTTAATTTTTTTGGGAAAACCATAGTCATTAATTTTCTAAAAAATAAATAATAAAAATACAATTTTTTTAAATGTTATATTGAGCTTATTTTAAGAATTATATTCAATCTCCACTGTTGGTTTAACATAGTCAATAACTTAATGGGGCCTCGAGGCGCTTTGATTCGTCCCCTTACGGAAGATGTTCATTAGTTATTTTGACAATGTTAGATTTCGAAAGATAGATAATTATATGTAAAATTCTACTAGACTCACCCCTACGGTGACTACTAGGACTAAATCTATGATTATTGAAACCGTGGGTCTAGCTCATAAAATAAGAGATTTTGTTTATTTATTTTGATCGAATAGTAGGTTGTTAATAGTGGTGTCCATTATGAAATGAGTTTACAACTCTATTTAACTAGTGGTATTTTTGACTCTCGCCAACCGGGATAAGGATATCATAGATTAGTTAAAATCCTAAACAAATAGAGATATTATTGTTTTTGGTATTTTTTTCTCATATCTTACATATTTTTTGTATATGTTGTGCTATTTCTTGAAACATGTATGAATAGAAGTTTTATTGAGCAAATGTGATTGATTTCTATTTTATTGGTAATTTGTAGTTTATTTATGGTTGTGTCTACTCCCATCCTTTCTCAACTTTCGATGGAGAAACTCACTAGAGAAAACTTCCATAATTGGAAGCAGAATATCAACATAGAGTTGATAGGTGACAACTCCAAGTTCGACATGATTGAGGAATCCCCAGAACGAGCATCATCTCCGCACATTCTTGATAGCACCGTAAATGCTTGGTTAACATCGTCTCTACACGTAAGTGATGGCACCATGAATTCTCGGATGGCACCGTGTCTGCACGTTCGTGATTAACTCAACTATGGTCTGATGCAACCCATGAATGAGCTTCAGACTTTTGAGCCTATCATGGGTGGACCTAGTAAAGGAGGAGAAAATTTGGCTACTGATGTTGATGTTGATCTAGCTAAGACTGAAGCTAACCCAGCTTCGTCTTCGAAAGCTAGAAACAAGCGGAAAGGTGGACAAAACAACAACCCCAAGCCTGCAAAGGCTACAAAGACGACTGCACAACCACGTGCACATACGCCTAAGGGGAAGAACAAGAAAAACGAGAAAGGTAAAGATAAGTGTTTTCACTGCAAAGAGAAGGGGCATTGGAAACAAGATTGCCCCAAGTTTCTAGTAGCTAAAAACAAAGGTAATGATTATAGTTCATTTATCTTAGAAACATGTGTTTTAGAGAATGATAAATTTGTTTGGATTATTGATTCTGGATCTACCAACCATGTTTGTAACTCTTTACAGCTTCTTGAATCGTAGGAGGAAGTGGACGAAGGCGGCTTAAAGCTTAGAGTTGGGAATGGAGCGTTCGTTAAGGTCCAAGCTAGAGGAAGAGCTCGTCTGAAGTTCAGAAATAAATTTTTAATTTTAAAAGAAGTATTTTTTATTCCGGATTTTAGTAGAAATTTAATTTCAGTTTCCATGTTGTAATTAGAACGATTTGTTATGACTTTCATAAGTTTTAATATATCTATTTCTTTCAATGGATCACAATTGTGTATTGCATGTTTAGAAAACGGGATTTATATTCTGTGACCTAACGAACCCCTCACTCTTAATAATGATTTATTCAAAGTTGCTAAACCTAGGACCAATAAAAGTCAAAAGACAGATAACAATAATATGACGTATTTATGGCACTGGAGACTAGGTCACATTGGCTATGATAGGATTCAAAGACTTACAAAGTATGGACCTTTGAGGGAACTCACCTTAGGTGAATTACCTGTCTGTGAATCTTGTCTAGAAGGCAAACTGACCAAGCGTCCATTCTCTGCAAAGGGTGATAGGGCCAAAGAACCACTTGGTCTTGTGCATTAAGATGTTTGTTGACCTTTTAATGTACAAGCCAGGGGTGGTTTTGAGTATTTCGTCCCTTTCATTGACGATTACTCTAGATACTCATGTCTTTACCTAATGCATAGGAAATCAGAAACATTTTCAAATTTTCAGGAATTCCTAGCAATGGCTCAGAACCAATTAGTTAAAATGTTAAAGATCTTGCAATCTGATAGGGGTGGATAATATTTGGATATGTAGTTCCAAGATCGTTTAACTGAACTTGGGATTTTATCACAACTTACTGCCCCAGGTACTCCATAACAAAATGGTGTAGTGGAACGTCGGAACAGAACTTTATTGGAAATGGTTAGATGCATGCTTAGTTACTCAACTCTACCAACTTCGTTCTGGGGACATGCAATTGAAACCGCCAACGACATTCTCAATGTCGTGCCGTCACAATCAACCCCAAAACACCTTTAGAACGCTGGAATGGTCGTGAACCTAGTTTACGCCATTATAGAATCTGGGGGTGTCCCGCTCACGTCCTGAGGAAAAAGGAGGGAAAGCTAGAACAACCAACTGAAGTTTGCATGTTTGTTGGCTATCCTAAAGGTACTCAGGGTGGAATTTTCTATAGTCATTCTGGAAAAGAAAGTATTTACTTCTACAAATGCTACTTTTCTGGAAAATGACTATGTCCAGAACTTTGAACCTCGCAGCAAAGTAGTTTTAGAGGAGATGGTTAAAGAATTGACTCCAACTAATGTTCCATCATCATCAACGCGAGTTGATGATGAAATTCCCACTCTTCATGTACAAACGACGCAAGTCGAGTTAAATGAAGAAACTACCACTGTTCCTAAGCAAATAGTCACAGAGCCTCGTCTTAGTGGGAGGGTTTCTAGGAGCCCAGTTCACTATGGTTTGGATGGTGAAACCAATATGGTTGTTGGTGACACTAGTGATGATGATACGTTGTCTTTCAAACAGGCAATGGCTAGCCCTGAAAAGGAACTATGACTCGACTATGAGATCTGGCAAATGGACGTCAAGACAACTTTTCTTAATGGAAAGCTTGATGAAGTCATTTATATGGATCAACCAGAAGGATTTAAAGTATTAGCAAAAGAAGGAAAAGTTTGCAAGTTGAATAGGTCCATCTATGGACTTAAGCAAGCTTCTCGTTCCTGGAATCTTAGGTTTGATGAAATAATCAAAACCTATGGCTTTGAACAAAATATTGATGAGCCCTGTGTTTACCAACTGAAGGCAAATCAAATAGTGGTATTCCTGGTTCTTTATGTAGATGATATCTTACTCATTGGAAACAATGTTAAGAAATTATCAGATGTGAAGAATTGGCTGAGCACTCAATTCCAGATGAAGGATTTGGGTGAAGCAAGTTATGTTCTAGGTATTCAGATCATTAGGGATAGAAAGAACAGACTCTTAGCTCTATCTGAAGCAGCTTACATAGATAAAGTGCTTGAACGTTTCTCAATGACAAATTCCAAGAAAGGGCGTCTACCATCCCGCCATGGAATTCATCTTTCAAAGAAGCAGTCTCCCCAGACTCTTGAAGAGGAAGATGCAATGAGAAAAGTTCCTTATGAAACTGTAGTTGGAAGTCTGATGTATGCCATGTTGTGTACTAGACCAGACATCTGCTATGCCGTTGGAGTAGTGAGCAGGTATCAGACAAACCCAGGACCGGAACATTGGATAGCAGTTAAGCATATCTTAAAGTATTTGAGACGGACTAGGGATTATATGTTAGTCTACAAGGGTGGTGTTCTGAACCTTATAGGCTACACCGATTCAGATTTTCAGACTGATGTCGATGACAGGAAGTCTACTTCTGGAATGGTGTTTACTCTTGGGGGTGGAGCTGTGATTTGGAGAAGCATAAAGTAGTCTGCAATCTTAGATTCTACCATGGAGGCTAAGTACATAGACGCGTTAGAAGCAGCTAAGGAAATAGTCTGGCTAAAGAAGTTCTATTAAGATCTTGGTGTTATTCCAGAAATGGATAAACCGCTTGTGTTGTTTTGTGACAATACAGGAGCGATAACCAACTCGAAAGAACCTTGAAGTCACAAGAGGAGTAAGCATATAGAAAGGAAGTATCACATTATTCGAGAATATGTGGTCAGGGGAGATGTGAAGGTTATGAAGATTGCAACAGAAGACAATCTTGCGGATCTGTTTACAAAGACACTACCAGAACCTACATTTGATAAGCATATCAAGGAAATGGGATTAGTAGAATTAATCCATTAGTTTCAATTAGTGCAAGTGGGAGTTTGTTAGGGTTTTATGCCCAAATTAAAACTCAATTTATTTGTAATCTCATTTTTTATCAATAAAAGAATATAAATCATTTTTTTGACTTGGTCAATCACTTTGCTCACATGTTTTATTTTCATGATTATTTGTTTAATATAAACTTCTATTAAATCCCGAGCATATAGCTAATCTTATTTATAGTGACATAATCATAGTGGAATATAAATATGATTATATGTTCAAAATAAGTTAGTCCTAAGATTAGTCAGTGCACTGAATTTACACTGACTTGCCAATCTACGATATGATCTACTTACACATTACAGTGTTATGTTCTTTCCAGAACATTAGCAAAGTAGATAAGATCGGATGTATTTGTTGCATCGGACTGGACCGATATTGACAGTTGATCAGATAAGTAAACATACCGTTATTATCTATTCTAGTCATATCATATACTTGACCATAGGTCAATTCAATCTCAATTCTGAGTTGTTAGTATTCTAATTGGTTGTATTATTTGAGTTCTTTAACTTGTTCGTTACCAGCTCACCATACGGACTAGTCCAAACTTACATCTTGGGAACTCGGTAGTATAATTGAGTGGGAGTGTTAATCATAGATATGAACATCTATAGCTTCTGATGAAGAAGTGAAATGATGGTTTACTTTTAGTTTGGTTTAAGGTGTTAAATGATAGAGATCTCATTTCAGTAATTAAATTAGTTTACTAAAATATCATTTACAAGGAACTAAGTGTTTTAAGGATAAAAAACAATGAGGGGTAAAACGGTATTTTAGTCCTATCTCATTGTAGACCGTCTATAGAGGAATGAGTGACAATTATGGTTGTAACAATGGATAATTAATAATGTATCTATATTTGTTATAGAGCATTCTATGAATTCTAGAGTACAATTCCGAGTCTATAGTGGAGTCACGAGGAATTAATAAGTTAGTAAATTTATTTGTTAGATTTATGATAACTTATTGGAGCTTGATTTCATAGGCCCATGGTCCCCATTGTACCTTGGATAAAATCATCTAGATAGTCTCAGTTAATTAATTTAATTATCAAAGTTGACCATGTCAATTTTGGATAGTTTCACAGAGTTGTGTAATTTTGAGAAGAAAAGAGAAATTATGACATATTATTAATTAAGATAAATTGGTATCTAAATTAATAAATAAGTTTAAATCAATGTTCAAATTATAAAAAATTAATTTGATAAAGGATTTAAATAATTATTTAATTAATTAAATCAATAGAAAATAATACAGGCCTTGATTTTAAGTCCAATGGGCTTATAATCAAATAGGAAATTTCACGGGCCTAAAGCCCATGATAATTTCGAGACAAGTCACAAGTTCAGATTTCTTAGACGACAGAGAAGTTTAATCATAGATTTTCTTATAGTTTTAGATTCTCTCTAAACACAAGTCATTTTCTAAGCCTCTTTGTTATTTTCTCTTTTTCTCTCTATATCTATCTCATGTGTTGAGAATTGCCTACACTAGTCTAGATGATTCTAAGGATACATTGGAAGATTGTGAAGAAAATAGAAGATCGGTTCAGTTTCTTGATAATACTCTGCGACAGAGAGGATACAAGAGTTAGAGAAACTGAAGGAATGACTCTTTATTTCCGCTGCGTATACTGTAAGTATTCTATTCATTGTTTTTCTTTGAATTCAATTTTAGAAACATGTTTTAGGCTATCTCGTCTTAATTTGTTTAATATTAGATATACATGAAAATAAATAAAGATCCTGTATAAGTGTTCCTAACAGAGACAGGCCGCGACTTGCCCCCTGGGGTCGCGATGTGCCCATGAATCAACAATCCCCCTATAACACCCTAAATTCTAGCTATAATTGTAGAAAATAAAGATGTTGAAGATTAACGTAATAAATCATAAAAAGTGTTGCCTTCTTTATTTATAATTTAAAATAAATGTACCCCGAGTTTAGGAAAAATAAATAATAGTCTTTACAATAAAATAAAATTAAGACTAGGCAACATCAAATCATAAAGTTCATAATTTCCCAAGAAAATAACACGTGGCTATATGGCCCCCACATATTCACACCAGTCTTGCTATTAGGAAACCGCTCACCACCAGTCATCTAAGGTTAACTTATTCTTCAATAATAAAAGAAAGGAATGAGCTTCTAAGCCCAATAAGGAAAATACATAGCAATTCATACAGAAATCAATCATAAACTCACATTGAATAATTTCACATGCAATACAATATTCATAACAGAAACCAAGGTCATAATCTATCTTATATCACCGTCATACTAAAAATCACACATAGATCTAGATCATAAATTATATCATGCAATCATAACATTAGTCATAAACACATCATAAATAACAAATCATATAATCACATAGTCATAACAATCATACAATCAGTTCATACAAGAGTTCAAAACAATGCTAATATATACTAATAATACAAGATCAAAATATATCCCAATTCATAGTTCATAGTCATAGGTCATAATCATAGGTTATAATAATAAGGTATAAGAAAAAAATAAGTGCTTATACAGGGGTGGAAATTAAGCCCCGGACATCAACTTAGGTCCATCATAAAATTTTGACATCCGAGCCTACCATACATAAGTCTGTCATACATCATTGGACACCTTAGGTCCAGCCACACTTACCCCTTTATTGTACCTGAAATGTTAGGTCCTACAAAACATAAACTTGGTCATAAACTAAACTACCTAATTTTTCTTACCTTGAGTGTGGTGCACAGAAACTATACTTCAGTCCTTTATATGCTAATCCTGCTTAAAACCCTATTTCATAGACATAATACCATTATTAAAACATAAACTAATAAATATAAAACTCAAACACAATCAAAACTTAACTTATACCTCAACCTTGATCTTGAAGAAAACCATAGATCCTTAAATGCTTGCTTGTAGGGTTTTGACAATAAGAAAGATAGTCTTAGTTAGGGAGAGAGAGAGCATGAGGGTCTCAAGATGAGCAAGAATGAAAAAAATGAGAAGGAATAAGCTTTATTCATAGGCTCTCAATAAAAAAAAATCCTAATTCAATTCTAACTATAATCCAAATTTAAATTTAAATAAAATAGAATCCTAACTTCTATAGAAAATATCTCTACATTATCTTATTAATATTTTTATTAAATAATTGAAGAATAATCAAACATCAAACTACCTAGAAAAAAATATCCCAACCTCTAACTTCCTAAATCTCGTAACTCTAGACTCTCTTGTAGTAAAATCAACGTAACAGGAGTTGTAGGATTCTGATTTAGACAATATTTATTCTGTTAGAAAGCTAATTCAATAATCTACAACATTTTTGAAATGATATTTTTCTAAAATCATAATGTAACTGGGTCAAAAATAGGTCCGAAGTTACTGTATCCTAAAGTTACGAAAACACTATTTAATTATCTTAATAACAACCTAATCCACAAATATCCTAACTAACCATAAAATAACAAACTCTAATTCTTTGTGATGATTTTGAATTCACTAAGCCCAAAATCTTATTGGTCTTTAGGGCTTTATGTAGACTCGATCCATAACAATTCTTAATAATACCATAATTAATTTATTCTTACGCAATCACCAATTTTCCACAAACAAGGCTACTAATATCACAAAACTATATTATACTATACTAATCATAACCACTAAATACTATAATCATAACCACTAAATATTTTAAAAATTAAACCTTATTCTATCACTACAACTCAAGTTAAATTTATTCTATAAAATAAAGACAACCTATAATTACATAAATAAAGAGGTCTAAGAGAAAGGTAACCTCAGTTACTACAATTCTCCCCTCCTTACAGAAATTTCGTCCTCAAAATTTGACTTACTAAAAACCTTGAGATACCGTTCCCTCATATATTCCTCCAATTCCCATGTTGTGTCTCTTTTAGAGCTTTTGCTCCACAAGATTTTATCTACAGGGATACTTTTGGACCTTAACTCCTTAGTTCCCCACTCTAAAACACGTACTGGTTGTTCTTCATAACTGAAATTTTGTTTCAACTCTAGAGCCTTGTAAACGAGCGCATGGGATGGATCTGATACATACTTTCTAAACATAGTTATATGGAAAACATTATGCATTTCAGGTAATGATGGTTGTAAAGCCAACTGATCTCCTACTTGCCCTACTTTGTCCAATATCTCAAAAGGACCTATAAACATCGGGCTTAACTTTCATTTATTTCCGAAACGCATAATCCCCTTCATTAGAGATACTTTGAGAAAAACATGTTCACCTATTGCAAACTCTATGTCTCGCATCTTAGAGTCTACATAGCTTTTTCTGACGAATTTGAGCTGTGACCATTCTCTGCCTAATATTTTCTACCGCTTTTGTTTCCTCTCTTATTGCGTCTAGACCCAACAGTTTCCTTTTACCTACCTCATCCCAATGAAGTGGGGTTCTACACTTACACCCGTACAACATTTCAAAAGGTGTCATTCCTATCGTGGTCTGATAACTGTCGTTGTAAGTGAATTCCATAAGCAGTAAATATTTACTCCAAGACCTTGGAAAGACTAAAGCACAAGCTCTCAACATGTCTTCCAAATTTGTGTGGTACATTCTGACTGACCATCTGTCTGAGGGTGAAATACCATACTTAGCTTTAACTTAGTGCCCATGGCACGCTATAGGCTTTCCCAGAACTTCGAGGTAAAAACCAATCCTCTATCAGAGACTATTGTGTTTGGGACTCCATGTAATCTTACTATCTCCGCTACAAATAGTTTTGCATACTGCTCAGCGTTATAAACTATTCTTACTGGAAAGAAGTGAGCAGATTTTGTGAGTCTATCTACTATCACCCAAACAACGTCATGCTTCTTGGTGGTCCTTGGTAATCCCGTCACAAAGTCCATCGCTATATCTTCCCATTTCCATTCGGGAATCTCTAATGGTTGTAATGTTCCAGCGGTCTCTGATGATCGACCTTAACTTGTTGGCATGTAAGACATTTTCCTACAAACTCTGCTATATCTTTCTTCTTTCCCAACCACCAATACATTGTCTTGACATCGTTGTACATCTTGGTTGATCACGGATAAAGTGAATACGAAGTGGTTTGTGCTTCTCGCATGGTACTTTCTCTTAATACGTCCTGATATGGCACACACACTCGGTTTCTATATCGTAGCATACCTTTTCTTTTGTTATCAAAGTATCAACAATTTCCAAGATTTGTAGTGCTGCCTTTTTCTTAAGAAGAAACTCGTCCTCTTGTTGTTTCTCCTTAATTTCCTCCATAAGTGTTGACTTGATTGTGAGATCAGCTAATTGTCCCATTATCAGCTTGATTTCAGATTTCTTAATATCATCTTGTAAGGGTTGTGCAATCCCCTTAAGCATCGATATGTTACCATAACTCTGTCTACTAAGCACGTCTTCCATGACATTAGCCTTTCCCGGATGATACAAAATCTCACAATCGTAGTCCTTAAATAGCTCCAGCCACCTTCTTTGCCTTATGTTGATCTCAGTTTGCATAAAGAAACACTTTAAGCTCTTGTGATCCGTATAGATCTCGCACTTCTCTTCGTACAGATAATGCCTCCAAATATTTAAAGCAAAGAACACTGCTGCCAACTCCAAGTCATGGGTTGGGTACCTTTGCTCGTACTCCTTTAGTTGTCATGAGGCGTATGCGACCACCTTTCTGTCTTGCATCAAAACGCATCCAAGTCCTTGTTTTGACGCGTCACAATATACTACATACTTGCCCTTGTCATTTGGGATGCATAGAACTGGGGATGTTATGAGCTTGTCCTTTATCGTTTGGAAGCTTTCTTCGCACTTCTCCGTCCATACAAATTTCTTTTGCTTCCTTGTCAAATTTGTTAAGGGCGTAGCTATTTTGGAGAAACCTTTAGCAAATCGTCTATAGTATCCTGCTAGGCCCAGAAAACTTCTTTCTTCGGTGGCACTCTTAGGCTTTGGCCAGTTTTTCACAGCTTTTATCTCGGTTGGGTCTACTTCTACGCCATTTTTGCATACGATGTGTCCTAAAAATGCCACCTTATCTATCCAGAATTCTCATTTCCTAAAGTCGATGTATAATTGGTGTTTCTTGAGCCTTTCTAACGTCAGTCACAGGAGCCTTCATGTTCGACTTCTGTCTTTGAGTAGATTAGTATGTCGTCAATGAATACCACCATGAACTTATCCAAGTAATCCTCAAATATTCGGTTCATAAGGTCCATGAACGCGGCTGATGCGTTTTTCAATCCAAATGACATTACTAAGAACTCGTAACATCAACATCGAGTCCTGAAAGCCATTTTTGGGATATCCTCCTCTCGTACTCTTAGTTGGTGATATACTGACCGTGGATCTATCTCTAAGAACACCGTGGATCCTTGCAATTGATAAAAAAAGATTGTCTATTCAAAGTAATGATACTTATTCTTGATAATCACTTTGTTTAGCTCTCAATAATCTATGCACATCCCCATTCTCTCGTCATTCTTCTTAACAAAAGGCACTGGTGCACCCCAAAGCCAAAAGCTTGGTCTAATGAAACCCTAGTCTAAAAGCTCTTGCAGTTGTATCTTTAAGTCCTTAAGCTCTGTCGGTGCCATCCTACATGAAGTTTTGATATTGGTGCCAATTCTAGTGCCAACTCTATTTCAAACTCGATCTCCCTACTCGAAGGTAATCCTAGTAGCTCTTCTGGAAATACCTCAGAAAATTCGCATACTATGTGCACATTCTTTTGTTCGAGTTGCGTCTCTCGTGACTTGTCTACTATGTTGGCTAAAAATGCCTGGCAACCACATCGATTAAACGTTGAGCTTGTAGAGGTGAGACTATCTTATGCGAGTTCTAGAAATTACTCCTCTGTAAGTGAACTTCTGGCCATCTTCTGTTCGAAAATTGACTGTCTTACCCCTTACAATAAATTGTTGCCCCATATTTTTCTAACGAATCCATTCCTTATCTCATAGTCCTTAAGGTCTAACTTGATCAAATCTACTAGTAATTCTCTTCCTTCGATTCTAACTACAATGCTATGCACCCCTCTACTAGATAACATTCTTTCCCCTGAGTGTAATTCCGTGACAAACTTATCTCTAAAAAAGTTCGCATGGCTTACCTAAGCTATCAATCATATTCATAAAAACAAAGGAAAGCGTCGCTCCTGAATCGAATAAAACATTGAATTGCTTTCCAGAGATTCCGATCTGACCCGATACTACTGTATTGCTAGTTTTCGCCTCACCTTATGTAAGAGTGAAAAGTTTGGCTGGTATTAGCTTTTCGTCCTTCTTTTGGTCTCTCAATTTTGGGCAGTCTTTCTTGAGATGACCTTCGTTTCCACAATTGAAGCAACCTCTAGTCTTATATCAGCATTCTCTTGAATGTTTTCTCTACAGATTGGGCATTGAGGATGTTCTACGTAAGGCTTCTTATTCTCATTGCCTTCCGATGTAGTTTTCCCTTTCTTGTCTGCCTTTTGGTTATGACCACCATCGTGTTTCCTTTCGTGGTCATTTTGTTCGTAATTTCTTTTCTTGGCATCTTTTCGGCCGCTTCTTCTTTCTAGATTTTATCCTCCGCCTGCTCAGCTTCCGGAGCTATTTCCAACGTTTCCGCGTATGTGACTATTCCCCGAACAAAATTTACGTCTTCAGAATCATTGGCTTCAGCCCTTCTACGAATCTTTGAATTCATAATGTATTAGTGGGTACCATGTTCTTTGCGAACTTGGCCAGTCAGTCAAATTTTTTGGTGTATTTTGTCACAGTCAAATTCCCTTGATTTAACGCAATGAATTCGTCCACCCTTGTGGCTAGAATCGCAAGGTTGTAGTATTTCTTATGGAATACTTGGATAAACTCTTCCCAAGTCATAGCATTGACATCTTGGGTCTGCTTCACTATATCCCACAAGATGTAGGCGTCTTTCTTGAGTAAGCTTGAGGCGCATGAGATTTGGTCCTCGTTTCCTAACCGTATATGTTCCAATATGGATTCTATGGAACAAAGCCATTCTTTAGCTTCTTCCTTGTCCTCTTTCCTATTTGATTTCTTGTTCGTTTAGTCTTTCAAATCTTCTTAGTTTCTGCTCCATTTTCTTTTTTCTTTCCCCTGAAAGAGAAAATTGTAAAAACTAAGACAAACAACAGAAAAAAAAATATATAACCTAGCCTATTGTACTGCTATCTATTAGGTCCATCTATCTATTAAAACTATCCTATTACAATTAAGTCCAACTCAGGTAAATGGGCCTTAACAATTGAATCTTCCATGGAGGAGAGCAGAGTTCAGTATATCGTACCCACTACTAAGGCCCCCTAACTTCCACTTGGACCCAAAAGACAGGAATTTCAACTCTTGCCTTCACAAATTAGATCCAATCTAATTATGCAAAGCAAATGGGCCTTCACAAATTGGCTAACCCATAAGAGAGGAATTTAAACCTTACACTTTCAATTGAATCCAAAATAAATTTTAAAACCATTTTAATATTATCAAAATCCATAAAAATCCACAATATAAAAAAAATACAAAATTTCGAAATTAATATAAAAAAAACTTTATTTAAAACAAATAAATATCCATAACAAATTAAAGGAAGTTATACTAAAATGTCTAATTTTTTTTTAAAAAAATATCTACTAAACGAAAGATCTAATCTTCTATATTAGATATGGCTCTAATGACATTATGATTCATTGTTCTAAATTCTGAAAGAAAGAAAAAACTCTGAAATCAAAATAAACTACAATTACTAGGATTATAAATAATATAAACAAAACAACGTAGTTAATTGGTAACGAGACGACCCCTTTTTCTGACTTGTATGAATATGGGAGAACGTTCTGGACGAGTATAACCATGGTCTCTGATACCACTTGTAACACCCTAAATTCTAGCTTTAATTGTAGAAAATAAAGATGTTGAAGATTAACGTAATAAATCGTAAAAAGTGTTGCCTTCTCTATTGATAATTTAAAATAAATATAACCCAGGTTAAGGAAAAATAAATAATAGTCTTTACAATAAAATAAAATTAAAACTAGGCAACATTAAATCATAAAGTTCATAATTTCCCAAGAAAATAACACGCGGCTATATGGCCCCCACATATTCACACCAGTCTTGCTATTAGGAATCTGCTCGCCACCGGTCATCTAAGGTTAACTTATTCTGCAAAAATAAAAGAAAGGAATGAGATTCTAAGCCCAGTAAGGAAAATACAAAGCAATTGATACAGAATCAATCTTAAACTCACAACGAATATTTTCACATGCAACACTATATTCATAACAGAAACCAAGGTCATAATCTATCCTATATCACCGTAATACTAAAAATCACACAAGATCTAGATCATAAATTATATCATGCAATCATAACATTAGTCATAAACACATCATAAATAACAAATTATATAATCACATAGTCATAACAATCATACCACCAGGTCATAACAATCATACCACCAGTTCATACAAGAGTTCATAACAATTCTAATTTATACTAATAATACAAGATAAAAATATATCCTAATTCATAGGTCATAGTCATAGGTCATAATCATTGGTTATAATAACAAGGTATAAGAAAAAGATAAGTGCTTATATAGGGGTGGCAATTAAGCCCCAGACATAAGCCCGTCATACACCGAACATCAACTTAGGTCCGTCATAAAATGTTGGCATCCGAGCCTACCGGACATAAGTCTGTCATACATCATTGGACACCTTAGACCCAGCCACACTTACCCCTTTATTGTACCTGAAATGTTAAATCCTACAAAACATAAACTAGGTCATAAACTAAACTACCTAACTTTTCTTACCTTGAGTGTGGTCCACAGAAACTATACTTGAGTCATGTATATGCTAATCCCGCTTAAAACCCTATTTCATAGACATAATACCATTATTAAGACATAAACTAATAAATCTAAAACTCAAACACAATCAAAGCTTAACTTATACCTCAACCTTGATCTTGAAGAAAACCCTAGATCCTTAAATGCTTGCTTGTAGGGTTTTGACAATAAGAAAGATAGCCTTAGTCAGGGAGAGAGAGAGAGTATGAGGGTCTCAAGATGAGCAAGAGTGAAAAAAAAAAGAAGAGAAGGAATAAGCTCTATTTATAGGCTCTCAATAAAAAAAAAATCCTAATTCAATTCTAACTATAATCCAAATTTAAATTTAAATAAAATAGAATCCTAACTTCTATAGAAAATATCTCTACATTATATTATTAATATTTTTATTAAAAAATTGAGGAATAATCTAACATCAAACTACCTAGAAAAAAATATCCTAACCTCTAACTTCCTAAATCTCGTAACTCTAGACTCACCTGTAGTAAAATCAACATAACGGGAGTTGTAAGTGTTCGATTTAGACAATATTTGTGCTGTTAGAAAGATAATTCAATTATCTACAACTTTTTAGAAATGATATTTTTCTATAATCATAATATAACTAGTTCAAAAATAGTTCTGAAGTTACAGTATCCTAAAGTTACGAAAAGTCGATTTAATTACCTAAATAACAACCTAATCCACAACTATCCTAACTAACCATAAAATAACAAACTCTAATTATTTGTGATGATTTTGAATTCACTAAGCCCAAAATCTTATTGGGCTTTATGTAGACTCAATCCATAACAATTCTTAATAATACCATAATTAATTTATTCTTACGCAATCACCCATTTTCCACAAACAAGGCTACTGATATCACCAAACTATATTATACTATACTAATAATAACCACCAAATACTATAATCATAACCACTAAATATTTCAAAAATTAAACATTATTCTATCACCACAACTCAAGTTAAATCTATTCTATAAAATAAAGAGAACCTATAATTACATAAATAAAGAGGTCTATGAGAAAGGTAACCTTGGTTACTACACCCCTAGGGCCTTTTGGGGCACACGGGCTGCGACTCGCCCCCGTGAACCCATAAATTCCTGGGTTTTTTCATTTTTCCCCTACTCACAACCTCAAAATTGTACCTAATATATACCCAAGCCAAAACTAAGTCTAGAATTCCCAATATCACCTCAAAAACAACACATATAGCCTAGAATACTTGTTCGATCTTCCCTAAATGCCTAAATTCAGAATCTCCTTAAGTACCCTTCAACATGATCACAATCAACTAGAAATTCAACAACTTAAAACCTAAAACCTTACCTCAGTTAGTAGCTTTAATCCCTCAGTTGTTCCTTGCCTACTTCTAGCTTCAATCCAAGTTTCTTCTCAAGAATTCCTTCATCTTCAAAGCACAAGAGAGGGAGAGGGAGAGAGTCTAAGAAATTTCTGAGATATTCTAGCCTAAACTAGAAACTTTCTATCTATATCCCTTAATTAAAATGACCAAAATTCCCCTTATACTAACCCAGCGCCTTTGTTGCCCATAAGGGAAAAACAGTCATTAACCCCAACTCCCTCTAATTCCTCGAGTCATCCTACAAATTCCCAATTAATCCTGTCATGCCCAACTAATTACCAAATACTTACCCATTACTCGATTTATCCCCAAATATTTACTAAGTTCCTAGAATAGCCCTAGGCTCACCCCGAGCTGGGTATTAAACCCCGTTGTGATTATTTTGCAAATCCACTCACTAGAATTGCCTCGATATGAATACTACAAATATATCCACATAATAATGTGGTCTCAATCATTTAACACATATAATCACATTTATGCTCTCAATAGGCCAAAATTACAGATATGCCCGTATAAACAACAACAGGCCTACATGCATATTTAATACTCATAAACATGCATATAAATATATTCATATTATCATATAAATCATGCATGCCACGTAGTCACGCATTTAATCACTTAATCACACACTTCCAATTATGCCCTCCCGACATGCTAATCAAGGCACTAAACCTTATTAGCATTTTTGGGTCGTTACAACTATCGTCCTACTGAAAATTTCATCCGCGAAATTTACCTGAATAACTTGGGATACTGATCCTGCATAGCTGTCTCTAGCTCCCAAGTCGCTTCCTTGACCTTGCTATTCTTCCATAAGACTTTGACTATAGGAATTGTCTTATTCCTCAACACCTTATCCTTTCTATCTAGGATCTGTACTGCTCACTCCTCATACGATATGTTACTCTGTAGCTCCAGATCTTCATACCCTAATACATTGGTCGTATCTGAGACGTACTTCCTAAGCATTGAGATGTGGAATACGTCGTGAACCCCTGATAATGACGGTGGTAGAGCCAATTTGTAGGCTACCAGCCCGATCCTCTCTGAGATCTCGAAAGGTCCTATGAATCTAGGGTTCAGCTTGCCCTTCTTCCTAAATCTTCTTACCCTTCACAATGGTGAAACTCGAAGAAATACGTGGTCCCTTACCTGGAACTCCACGTCCCTACGCTTAGGATCAGCGTAGCTTTTGTGTCTACTCTACAAAGCGAGCATTCGAGCTCTGATCTTCTTAATAGCTTCATTAGTCTTCTGAACCATCTCCAGTCCCAAATACTTCCTCTCTCCCATTTCATCCCAATGAATGGGCAATATACATTTCCTTCCATATAACATCTTGTATGGAGCTACTCCAATCGTTGATTGATAACTATTGTTGTACGAGAACTCAATCAACTCTTTGGAGTCTAGCACACATGTTCTAAGCATGTCCTCCAATATCTGGATTTTCCTCTTGGATTGTCCGTCCGTCTGAGGATGAAAGGCTGTACAGAACTTCAACTGAGTTCCCATAGCTTTCTGCAAACCACCCCAAAACTTAGAGGTGAATATGGGACCCTGGTCTGACACTATGGACTTAGGAACCCCATGCTGTCGTACAATCTCCCTCACATACAGCTCTGCATACTGATCAATAGTATAGGTCGTCCTCACTGGCAGAAAGTGAGCTGACTTGGTGTACCTATTTACTATCACCCACACCGAGTCATGTTGTCCCACCGTCTTGGGAAAACCTCCTACAAAATCGATGGTAATATCTTCCCACTTTCACTCAGGAATACCCAAAGGTTGTAACAACCCCGCTGGTCGCTGGTGTTCAGCCTATGCCTGCTGATAGGTTATACACTTGGCTACATATTCAACCACATTCTTCTTCATCCCAGGCCACCAATATAAAGTTCGTAGATCCTGGTACATCTTCGTGGTACCTGGATGGAGTGAGGATGGTGTAGTATGGGATTCATCAAGAATTTCTTGTCTAATACCCATATCTATTCACACAGACCCGATCCTTATACCTCAGTATATCCATCTCCAAGATGGAATAATCCCTAGCCACTCCAGCTAGGACATTTCCTCGAACCACCTGCAATTGTGCATCACCCATCTAACCCTCTCTTATCCACTCTAAGAGGGTAGACTGTAGAGTAATATTGGCCAATTGACCCACAAACAATTATATCCTTGCTCTGGTCATTCCCCTTGCTAAATCCTTCAATATTTGCTTCGAGCTAAACAATTGTCCTGGACCCCTCTGGCTGAAAGCATCAGCCACTACATTGGCTTTTCTCTGGTGGTAAAGAATGTCACAGTCATAATCCTTTACCGATTCTAGCCAATGTCTATGTCTCATATTTAGGTCCATCTAGGTGAAGAAATATTTTAAACCCTTATGATTGGTGTATATCTCACACTTCTCTCCATACAAATAATGCCGCCATACTTGCTAGTTCCAAATCATGGGTAGGGTACCGCTGCTCATATTCGTTCAGCTGTCACGATCCATAGGCAATAACTTTCTTATTCTGCATCACCACACATCTTGATCTCAATCTCGATGCATCGTAGTACTCTACAAACTTGTCCCCATTCGAAGGAAGACTCAGCACCAGAGGAGTAATCAATCATTTCTTCAACTCCTGGAAACTACCCTCACATTTTTCTGAGTATGTGAACATCAGATTCTTCCGTGAAAATTTAGTCAATGGTGTGGCGATCTTTGAAAACCCTTCCATGAATCGTCTGTAATATCTTGCTAATCCAAGGATTCTCCTAACCTCCGAGGCGTTCCTTGGCCTTGGCCAATCTCTAACTGCCTCTACCTTGGCCGGATCCACCTTAATCCCATCTCCACTAACAATGTGTCCAAGGAATGTCACTTCCGGCAGCCAGAACCCAACCTTCCTAAATTTAATATATAACTGATGCTCCCTCAACCACTGCAATACCTGTCGGAGATATTGCTCATGCTCTGCCTCTGAACGAGAGCAAACCAGGATGTCGTCGATGAAAACAATCAGAAATTGATCCAAGAAGTCCTTGAACACCATATTCATTAGATCCATAAATGTTGTTGTGGCATTGGTCAATCCAAACAACATGGCCAAAAACTGATAATGTCCGTACCTCCTATGGAAGCCATCTTCAGAATATCCTCGTCCTTGATCCTCAGCGGGTGATAACCAGATCGAAGATCAATCTTTGAGAATACTATCTTACCCTGCAGCTGATTGAACATGTTATCTATTCTTGGTACGGGGTACTTGTTCTTGATAGTTAACTTATTCTCATAGTCCCATCCTTCTTCTTCACAAATAGAACAGGGGCACCCATGGCGAGAAGCTAGGTCTGATAAATACTAAGTCTAGCAGCTCCAGCAACTATATCTTCAACTCCTTTAGCTCTGTCAAAGCCATCCTATGTGTGCCCTTGACACTAGATTTGTACCCGGTGCTAACTCAATGACGAACTGAATCTCCCTGTGTGACGGCAGTCTTGGTAAATCCTCAGGAAACACATCCAAGTACTCGCATACAAGTCTAGTCTCTCCCAACCCTACTAGCTTAACTCTAGTGGTATCCACCACACTAGCTAGAAAACCTATACAACCTCCTTGTAATATGTCTCTAGCCCTCAACACTGGTATCATTGGAATGCGAGGTTTGTGCATAGTACCCACAAAAAAAAAGGGGTCGTCACCGTCTGGCTCGAAAGTCACCATCTTTTTCCTGCAATCTATAGTGGCCCCGTATCTGACTAGCCAATCCATCCCCAAAATCATATCAAAATAATCCATACCCAGCTCAAACAAATCTACTGATAACCCCTGTTGTCCACCATCACTGGCAATGCTCCAATCCATCTCCTAGAAACTACCAGCTCCCCAGTAGGCAGTATAGTTCCAAACACCACAGTATAATACTCACTAGGTCTACACAATCTATCAATCACATAACCAAAAATAAATGAATGTGTAGCACCAGAGTTAATCAATACAGTATATGAAAAGCTAGGGATCTAAAAGCTGACTTGTTACTACCGAGGGACCAGCGTCAGCCTTTGCTTGTGTCAAGGGGAAAACTTGAGCTGGAGTCAAGGTGTCTGCCTTCCCTGGTTCCACTTTCATCAACAGGAGGAAATCTTTCTTGAGGTGTCCAACCACCTCGCAAAAGTAACAGACCTTTTCCAGGCATTTGCCCAGATGGCACTTCCTGCATCTAGTACACTCTGGATAGCTCCTCCATGTCTCACCACCTACCTAGCGGCCACCCTGGCCCCTCCTATCAGGACTTGCAGTGGTCGAGGTATCAGGGGTCTTCCACTTCTGACCACTAGGGCCTCCACCCCTACCAAACCTTGTAAATGGATGCACTGCCATGCAAACATCCCGTCTCGCAGCGTTCTCCCTCCAAATCTTTTTCTCTGCCTCCTCAGTAGTGAGGGCCTTCTCAACAACCTGGGCATAAGTTATCTCCCCAGGTACTGATGTGATCCTCCCATCTCAGGCTATCATAGTTGTTGACCTGTGAAATTGGCCAACGTCATATGTACAGTATACGACACCTTTTGAATGAAGTAAATTGAATAAACGACAGAGTACAATTATCTTAAGTAAACACACATGAATTTTATAGTGGTTCAGCCATGTTATAATGAACAGTAATAACCTAATCCACTTCGTCTTTAATATTTAATTACTCCATCGACAATTACAAGTACGAACTGATGAGATCTCTCGTTAAAAAATTTTTCTCCCAAAATTCCAAAAAGAAGAGATCCTTTAAAATGAAACCCTGGTTCCTTTATTTATAGTACCTAGGGGCTGTTACATGACCAGTAATACTGGGATCGTGGTTTGGTACATGATTATCAAGTAGTGGAGATTCGTGTCCACCTCCCCATGATCATGAGATTGTGGATCTTTTCGGTTTTTCTCTAGATCGTGGAAGATAATGCATGATAGAAACCTCTAAGAGAGATGATAAGTCTTTGTTGGTATGTGAGACTTAGGTGCCAGGCCCGACGACCCGAGCTTGGGTGCTAGGCCTGTGACCTTCTGGGTGCTGGACCTGTCGATCCTCTGGGTGTTAGGCCTGTGACCTTCTAGGAGCTAGGCCTATTGATCTCAGTTTGAATGAGAGTGAGTATTTCACAATGAAGTGTACTTGGGGGTTTGAGCCGACCACCCAATGAAGAATAGGGTGGGCTGACCACCCAGGTGGTTTTTGAGCAAGTCAAGCTGACCACCCTAGGGGTTGGGGTCAGGCCGACCACCCCTCCTTGGGCATACTGGGGCCGACCACCCCTGGGGTAGGGGTCAGGACGACCACCCTTGGAGTAGAGGTTAGGCCATCAACCCCTAGGGCTCTTGGGCCTGCATACACAGACCACCCCTAGGGGGTTTATGCTTGGTCGACTTCCCCATAGGTCCTGGACCTATCTTTTTTTCCTGCCGGTCTTTTCTCAATACTTTGTCATTTTTTACCTGATTTTTGATGTCACGTGTCGCATTCTCATTTTCCACATCATCTTCGTATTTTTTAGGGATAACATTCCCCACCCCCCCCCCCCCCCCCCTGCCAAGTTTATTGTAATGTTTTCAACATTACGGTAAACTTGATCCCGGCCCGAGAAACATACCGTAGTTGTACTTAAATAGTCAAGTCCCTTTGGAAATTACATAGTACCTTTTTAACTATCGATAATTTGCTCGGTGCAAATTTTTTAGGGACCATTAGAAATTCCTAAAACTAATTAGGGCTCTCAAGGAAAATTAATTTCCAAAAATATAATATATATTTTCAAGGAAATTTGAAATCCTAAAAATATAACATATTTTTCAAGGAGTTTTAAAGTCCTAAAAATATAATATATTTTTCAAGGATATTAACTCCTAAAAATTAAAAATATTTTTCAAGGTATTTTAATTCCTAAAAATATAGATATTTTTCAAGGTATTTAAATTTTAACCATATCAAATATTTTTCAAGGAAATTTGAATTCCTAAAAATATTTTGTTTGCCTGAGAGGTTATAAGTAGGTCTTCTCCACTCATTCCTGCTCTATGCGCCACATTCAAAGAATATCCAAGTCTCATTTCTCCAGTTCCTCATCAAACTCAGATCTTTGGTAAGTACTTTCTTCTAATCCTCACATCATTTAATTTAAATGTGCTTAGATTTATAAGAAACACTTTGCATTTTTGAGGAATTTTTGTCTGAATCTTCTTGTTTTGTTGTATCATGATCCATAATAATTGACTTACTTGAATCAAGATTTCTTTGTAAAATTCCTTAGTTTGGGCGATTTCTAGGGTTATAAACCCCATACTGGACGATTTACAGGGATGCAAGAACCTAGGCCGACCACTCACTAGTTTTTGCAATTTTTGGGACTCCAAGCTCTACTGCCTGCGATTTCCAGGGATAGGATCAAGCTTGGGCTGAGCACCTCCATGGCACCCAATCATGGGCCGAGTACCTCTTGGCTTCTCCATGTACGATTTTCTGGTGTAGGAACAGGTTTGGGTCGAGCACCTTTAGAGCTTCCGACCTTTGCCTTAGGCGATTTCCAGGCTTAGGAACAATATTTGGGCCAAGCATGTCCAGGGCTCCTAATCCTTGCCTCAGGAAATTTCCAGGCTTAGGTACAGTGTTTGGGCCGAGCACCTCTAGGGCTCCCAATTGTGAGCCGAGTACCTTTAGGGCTTCCCTTCCCTAGGCTTAGGCAATTTCCAAGCTTAGACTTAGGGTTAGGCCGACCACCCCTAGAGCTTCATGGGCCGAGTACTCTCTTTCCCTTCCCTTAGGCAATTTTCAGGGATCTAGGGTGGTCATCCAAAGCATAAGCCGACCACTTGGGACCCTAAAAATAATTTTTTCACCTGAATTGATCTCCTTGGGGGCCTTCCTTGTACTGTAAAAATTACTTTTTCTGGAGACTTTGAACTGTCCTCTACACTTTTCTGAGGCTTGCATCCCTGAGGTGGTCGGCGTAAGGTGGTAGGCCAACCATCTATGCCCCATTTTTCTTGCTTCGCAATTTAATGGATTTATGGTGGTCGGCCTAGGCTTACGCTCACAGGGCCGACCCCCTATATAGAATTTTACTCCTGATTTCTTCATTTTTACTTGGTTCATGGATACGCCCCCAGCTATTGGCTTCATTATCCTCATTTACTAACTTTAATCTTCATTTTTATTCTATTGCAGATGTCCAACCCTCTTCATCAGACAAGTCAGTAAGTGAGTGTACTCTCCAGGAGTTCTTGGAAAGGGTGAAAAAGATTCTCCCTCGCTCTGCTTTATATTTGTTCAGCGAGGATGATTTCTTGAAAAGGTACTGTCCAATGGCGAGAGTAAAATAGATGACTCGGAAACCCTCTGAAAACGGTCCTCATATTGCCAGGCACATCACTCAGGGCTCCTTGCTTGGCTCTTCTCAGATCTCTTCTCAGCGCAGTACGCCCGTGGCTCCCAAGGCACTTCTCAGCGGAGTCATTCTTCTCAACGGGATAGGTCAGGTCAGCGAGACTCATCGCAACGCCCTTTCCACCGAGATACTAGTCGGGTTCCCCATCATTCTTCTTTTCAGCAAGAACATACCGAGGGTTCTCATCGCTATGCTACTCATTCTAAGGAGCGTTCCATTCACATGTTCCGGCCTAAGGTGGTTCGCCATCCTTTCAAGAGCAAGATGGTCTCACCAGTTGCGCAGCAGAAGAAAAGATGACAAAAGGAGTTCAATTCATCAGATTTTGGGGCCACGTTTTCCAGTGAAATCATATGGAAACGGTTGAGAAGCCTCGCCCTGCTGATTATGAGGTTGTTTGGTTCAAGGGGGTGGCCTCTGACATGACTAAAGGAAAGGTAAAGAACTTAAGGAAGACATTTGACCTCTTCGGCATGTATATTACTATCCCTAGTCCAGATGACAGAGCTGAGGACCCCCCTCTGGGCATGTGCGCTTGGAAATGTTCTGCCATTAAGTCTGGGGCCCTACTTCCTCTTCATCCATACTTCCGTTGTGTTGCAGGCTATTTTGGTATTAGTCCTTCTCTATTGGCTCCTAATGCGATCTTGGCCTTATCTGCATTGTACATTATGTATCACTATAGAAAATTGGCTGCTCCAGTGCCTCACGAGATTCACTACCTGTTTGACCTAAAGACAAACCCTTCTCAGCGCAACTCGGGGTATTTCCACTTCCACCATTATATGAGTGAGGGTACCAACACCTTCTTGGAAGAGATCTCTAGGAATAACAAGGAATTTAGATGTGTTGACAACTATTTCTTTACTATGGACGCAGAGGCAAACTACTCCAAGTTTAAGCACGTTGGCCCTTTTTATAGATTGCTCCTGACCCAGGCTATGACAGTTAGGGCCAAGGCACTGATTTCCATGACCTCTGAGGAGAAGAATGTCAAGACCCTCGTTACTCCAGAAAACCTTAGGAAGGTGGGGCTGTTTCCTCCTACTATAGCCGATGTTCTGGATGACAATGGTCTTGAGCCCGTGTCCGCCATAGACTCTCCGGGACGCTCTTCACTGGTGTCAGTCAGACATGAGGGTGACGAGGTGGGTGCATCTGTTGCGTGCTCATTGCTTGCTTCGGATGACTTTGATGAGACTATGTTCGAACTCGAATCTCATTCAGAAGGTTCGACACTTTATCACCTTTATCCTTCTAACATTTGATCTTCTTTTGCAGGCTCAACATGTTTGGTTTTTTTCATACCCAGCAGAGGTCAACTCCCACCGAGGCCAGTCCTTCTATTCAAGTGGAAAAAAGGGCCAAGGTTGAGGCCGAGCATCTCATCAGGAGCAGATGACAATAACTTTTAATGGGATTAAGAATGAGGACTCGAACACCATTCTAACGAAGTCACTCCTAGACATTTAGAGTGTGTGTCCTTTACAATTATCTTCTTGCCTTGTTAGCTTGTGCTCTGACGTTTATCTAACACTTGTATGTTTTTTGCAGGCACTGATGCTAGTCTCTCATTTCTGTGATAGGTCTGCGGAGTACACCTGTATGCTTTCCAACCTTCATTCCGAGCTTGAAGCTATTCGCCAATAGGTGTTGGAACTTAGGCATGTTCTTGGCTCTAGGGATGCTGACATTGCCTTAAAGAATGAAGAGATCAACATCCTCCTTAGTACTCTGGAGCTTTAAAAGAAGGAAGTGACCGAGTTGACTCTCAGGATAACCCAGATAGAGGGGAAACTTACCGATTAGCTCCAACAATCTGAAGCTAAGAAAGAGAAGCTAATTGTTGACATAAATCAATTGTGGAAGGATGCTCTTGTCGAGAAGGGGCAAGAGGTCAAAGCTTCCCGGGACAAGGTTCGAGAGGAGTATTTAGAGATAGCTTTCTCTTGCTTTTACTTGATCTGGAACTCGAACAAAATTCTGAACTTGGATTTCCTTCCCGAGAAGACACGAGCGAAGGAGCTTAGAAACTGTCTGGCTCGTGAGGATGCGGAGGCTCAGGGTGGTCTATCAGATTGTACTCCTCACCCTAGTTAGTCTTCTTTTGTTTTGTTACTCTGTCTTTCCTCCTATGCCATTGGTGGGGCACCTTGTATATGACAATTTTTCATATGACATTTTATGCCTTTATGCTTTTTTGTTATGAGTACTCAGTGTATTGATTGAAATTTTTATTTCCAATGCTTACTAAGTATATCAACTCACAACCCTCATTGGTTCAGGTATTAGTATACTCTGAACAGATGTATTTTGCATGCCATACTAACCTTACTCTTTTATGTTCTTCATGCTAAGAACCATGGTAATGTGAGCAGAACGATACTTCACCAAGTACCATGAAAAAAACGGTCAAGTCGACCACCCCATGGGTGATAGGCCGACCACCCCATAAAGGACATCGCTAGGAATCTCCCTACCAATGCCTTTTTTTTTAACTTTCAGAACATATGTTGAACAAATGTCCCAGACAAACTTGAGTTTTCTTAGTACTTAAGGTCACGCCCTTATTGCTCGTGTATACCCCGATCGGTATGTACTATATGCCGCTCAAGTTATCATGGGTTTTAATGCCTTGGTCACTTGCTACTTGACCATGCCTTGCTTCGAGCATTTAGACACATAATACTATCCTTTTCACCCAATGATGCAACCAGCAAATGCTTGTCCCTCATTGGTAGTCAGGTGATGGTTTCATACTGAGTAGTAATGATACCTATACACATTTGCATATTGTGTAGCAAGTGTCGATCACGATCTACGTAATCTCTCGTGTACTCGTTATAATGATTGTAGATAGAAGTGTCTAACTTGGACCAACCGAGTCTAGATGGGCAAATCGAGCCTATAACGAGTCTTAGAACAAATTATGGATCGGTCCCTCAAGGACCAGATTTGATTATGATCTGATGATGGCGACTGGGCTTTGGACCAGTCTCTTGTTTTTTTATCGTATGGGTCGATAGGTTAATCTAGAACCAGGATCGAACGTGATCAAATAATGGCGACTGGTCCTCGGACCAGTCTCTTTTGTTGATCGTATTGGTCAATAGGTTTTTCAAGAACCAGGATCGAACGTGATCAAATAATGGCGACTGGTCCTCAGACCAGTCTATTTTGTTGATCATATAGGTCGATAGGTTCCACAAGAGCCAAGATCAAACGTGATCAATAAATTTAGCGACAAGGTCCTAGGACTTGTCTCTTGTTTTGATTGTATGGGTCGATAGGCTCCCCTAGAACCAAGATCGAACATGATCCATAATTTGGTGACAAGGTCATAGGACATGTCTCTCGTTTGGATCGTATGGGTCGATAGGCTTCTCAAGAACCAAGATCGGAAATGATCCATAATTTGGCGACAAGGTCCTAGGACTAGTCTCTCATTTGGATCTTATGGGTCGATAGGCTCCTCAAGAACCAAGAACAAACACGATCCATTAATTTGGCGATAAGGTCCTAGGACTTGTCTCTTTTGTTGATCATGTGGGTCGATAGGTTCCTCAAGAACCAGGATTGAACACGATCAAATAGTTTGGGGACAAGGTCCTAGGACCTGTCTCTCGTGTGGATCGTATGGGTCAATAGGCTCCTCAAGAACCAAGATCGAACATGATCCATAATTTGGCGACAAGGTCCTCAGACCAGTCTCTCGTTGAAAGAAATTTAAAGAATTAAGTGAAACTTAAGAAATTAAATTCATTCATTCATTGAAGCACAATGGATGTTATATAGATAATTCGAAAAATAATAAATTTGCCTCCTGGTATGTTGCCAAGTAAATCTCAGCCATTAATGTAGTCAGGACGGTATAATATGTGAACCTGGGCTGGTAGGGTTGATGCTTAGGCTGTTTGTCGGCTGGTGCTGACTTAGCTTTCTTCTCTAAACCCTGCTATCCTCCCATCTCAGGCTATCATAGTTATTGACCTGTGAAATTGGCCAACGGTCGTATGTATAGTATACGACACCTTTTGAATGAAATAAATTGAATAAACAACAGAGTACGATTACCTTAAGTAAACACACAGGAATTTTATAGTGGTTCAGCCCTGTTCTAATGAACAGTAATAACCTAATCCACTTAGTATTTAGTATTCAATTACTCGATCGACAATTACATGTACGAACTCATGAGTTCTATATTTATTTATAGTACCCAGAGGGCTGTTACAGATTTTTCTGTATTAAAAAGTTTTTTCTCCCAAAATTCCAGAAAAAGAGATCCTTCGAAATGAAGCCTTAGGTCCTTTATATATAGTACCCAGAGGGCTATTACATGACCAATAATACTGGGATCCTGGTTTGGTACACGATTATTAGGTAGTTGAGATACGTGTCCACCTCCCCATGATCATGAGATCGTGGGTCTTCTCGTTATTTCTCTAGATCGTGGTGGATGATGCATGATAGAAACCTCTAAGGGAGATGTTAAGTCTCTGTTGGTATGTGAGACTGAGGTGCTAGGCCCGATCACCCGAGCTTGGGTGCTAGGCATGTGACCTTCTAGGTGCTAGGCCTGTTGATCTCAGTTTGAACGAGAGTGAGTATTTATCATTGAAGTGTACTTGGGGGTTTGATCCGACCACCCAATGAAGAATAGGGTGGGCTGACCACCCAGGGTGTTCTTGAGCATGTTAGGCCAACCACCGCCGACCACCCTAGGGGTTGGGGTCAGGCCGACCACCCGTCCTTGGCCATACTAGGGTCGACCACCCCTGGGGTAGGGGTCAGGCCGACCACTCTCTTGGACACACTGGGGCCGACCACCCCTGGGGTAGAGGTCAGGCCGACCACCCCTAGGGCTCTTGGACCTGCTTAGGTCAACCACCCCTAAGGGTAGGGGTCAGGCCGACCACCCCTAGGGGGTTTAGGCTTGGTCAACTTCCCCATAGGTCCTGGACCTATCTTTTTTACCCTTTGGTATTTTCTCAATACTTTGTCATTTTTTCCCTGATTTGTGATGTCACGTGTCACATTCTCATTTTCCACATTATCCTCGTATTTTTTAGGGATAACATTTTCCCCCCAAGTTTATTGTAATGTTTTCAACATTACGGTAAACTTGATCTCGGCCCGAGAAACATACTGTAGCTGCACTTAAATAGTCAAGTCCCTTTGGACATTACATAATACTTTTTTAACTATCGATAATTTTATCGGTACAAATGTTTTAGCGACAATTAGAAATTCCTAAAAATAATTAGGTTTTTCAAGGAAAATTAATTTCCAAAAATCTAATATATTTTTCAAGGAAATTTGAAATCCTAAAAAATAACATATTTTTCAAGGAGTTTTAAAGTCCTAAAAATATAATATCTTTTTCAAGGATATTAACTCCTAAAAATTAAAAATATTTTTCAAGGAATTTTAATTCCAAAAAATATAGATATTTTTCAAGGTATTTAAATTTTAACCATATCAAATATTTTTCAAGAAAATTTGAATTCCTAAAAATATCTTGTCTGCTTGAGAGGTTATAAGTAAGCCTTATCCTCTCATTCCTGCTCTATGCGCCACATTCAAAGAAGATCCAAGTCTCATTTCTCCAGTTCCTCATCGAACTCAGATCTTTGGTAAGTTCTTTCTTCTAATCCTCACATCATTCAATTTAAATGTGCTTAGATTTATAAGAAACACTTTGCATTTTTGAGGAATTTTTGTCTGAATCTTCTTGTTTTGTTGTATCCTGATCCAAAATAATTGACTTACTTGAATCAAGATTTCTCTGTAAAATTCCTTAGTCTGGGCGATTCCACGGTTATAAACCCCAGACTGGACAATTTCCAGGGATGCAAGACCCTAGGCTGACCACTCACTAGTTTTGGAAATTTCTCGTACTCAAAACGTTAGTGCCTGCGATTTCCAGGGATAGAATCAGGCTTGGGCCGAGCACCTCCATGGCACCCAATCATGGGCTAAGTACCTCTTGGCTTCTCCTTGTGCAATTTTTAGGCCTAGGAACAGGTTTGGGTCGAGAACCTTCAGAGTTTCCGACCTTTGCCTTAGGCGATTTCCAGGCTTAGGAACAGTGTTTGGGCTGAGCACCTCCAGGGCTCCCAATCGCGGGCCGAGTACGTTTAGGGCTTCCCTTCCTTAGCCTTAGGCGATTTCCATGCTTAGGTTTAGGGTTAGGCCCACCACCCCTAGAGCTTCATGAGTCGAGTACTCCCTTTCCCTTCCCTTAGGCGATTTTTAGGGATCCAGGATTGTCGCCCCAAGCATAAGCTGACCACCTAGGACCCTAAAAATAATTATTTCACCTCAATTGATCTCCTTGGGGACCTTCCTTGTATTGTAAAAATTAATTTTTCTAGTAACTTTTAATGGTCCTCTGGCACTTTTCTAAGGCTTGCATCCCTGAGGTGGTTGGCCTAAGGTGGTAGGCCGACCACCTATGCCTCTTGGACCTTGAATTCTACTAAACTGAGTAGTAGTATTCATCCCGAGGACTTAGGCTTAAGTCCCTGAGCCTCCCTGAGCCTAAAAACCAAGCTTGACTATGGTTTCCTAGGCGGGCCACGACCTGGCCCTAAGGGTCGCAGTGTGCCCCATTTCAGAGGCACCTCAAGTCTAAGGGGGAGG
Source organism: Humulus lupulus (assembly GCF_963169125.1). Taxonomy (NCBI): domain Eukaryota; kingdom Viridiplantae; phylum Streptophyta; class Magnoliopsida; order Rosales; family Cannabaceae; genus Humulus; species Humulus lupulus. Next base: position 151,387,938 of record NC_084798.1, on the reverse strand, counting down.
CAGACCGCGACTTGCCCCATAGGGCCGCGACGCGCCCACGAATCAGCAAGCCCCCTAAGGGCCTTTCGGGGCACGGGGGCTGCAGTGCCCATGAACTTTTTCGCGTCGTGGCCCTTTGAACCCAGAAATCCCTAAGTTTCTACATTTTTCCCCAACTCAAAATTCGACCGAAATATATGCCCAAGCCAAAACTAGGTTCGGAATTCCTAATATCTCCTCAGAAACACACATATAGCCTAGAATACTAGTTCAATCTTCCCTAAATAGCCAAATTCAGAATCCCCTCAAGTACCCTCAACAAGATCACAATCAACTAGAAATTCAACAACTTAAAACCTTAAACATTACCTTAGTTAGTAGCTTTAATCCCCCAAATGTTCCTTGCCTACTCCTAGCTTCAATTCTCCATATTTCCCAGCTCTAATCCGAGTTTCTTCTCAACAATTCCTTCAACTTCAAAGCACAAGAGAGGGAGAGAGAGAGAGAGTCTGAGAAATTTCTAAGATATTCTAGCCTAACCTAGAAACTTTCTATCTATATCCCTTAATTAAAATGACCAAAACGCCCCTTATACTAACCCAGCTCCTTGCCCATAAGGGCAAAACGGTCATCCTACAAATTCCTAATTAATCCTTTCATGCCCAACAAATTTCCAAATACTTACCCCTTACTCGATATATCCCCAAATATTCACTAAGTTCCAAGAATACCCCAAGGCTCACCCCGAGCTGGGTATTAAACCCCACTGTGACTATTTCGCTAATCCGCTTACTAGGATCTCCTCGATCTGAATACTACAAATACATCCACACAAAAATGTGGTCTCAATCATTTAACACATATAATCACATTTATGCCCTCAACATGCCAAAATTACAGATATGCCCTTATAAACATGAATGGGCCAACATAGATATTTAATACTCATAAAAATGCAAATTAATATATTCATATTATCATATAAATCAGGCATGCCATGTAGTCATGCATTTTATCACTTAATCATACACATATCCAATTATGCCCAACTGGCACGCTAATCAAAGCACTAAATCCTATTAGCATTTTTGGGTTGTTACAATGCATCTAACCATTTCGAATAAAGTTCTGTTCCGGCGTTCTGCTACACCATTTTTTTTTTGCGAAGTACCTGGGGCAGTAAGTTGTGATAAAATCCCAAGTTTAGTTAAATGATTTTGGAAGTGCATATACAAATATTCTCCACCCCTATCAGATCGCAAGATCTTTAATGTTTTACCTAATTGGTTCTGAGCCATAGCTAGGAATTCCTGAAACTTTGAAAATATTTTTGTTTTCCTATCCATTAGGTAAAGACATGAGTATCTAGAGTAATCATCAATGAAGGTGACAAAATACTCAAAGCCGCCCCTAGCTTGTACATTCAAAGGTCCACAAAACATCTGAATGAACAAGTCCAAGTGGTTCCTTGGCCCTATCACCCTTTGTAGCGAATGGACACTTGGTTAGTTTGCCTTCTAGACAAGATTCACAAACAGGTAATTCACCTAAGGTGAGTTCCCTCAAAGGCCCATCCTTTGTATGTCTTTGAATTCTATCATAGCCAATGTGACCTAGTCTCAAATGCCATAAATTAGTCATGTTATCGTTATCGATCTTTTGACATTTATTGGTCCTTGGTTTTGCTACTTTGAAAAGATCATTGTTAAGAGCTAGGTGTCCGTTAGGTCGTAGAATATAAAACCCTTTTTTCCAAACATGCAATACCCAATTGTGATCCATTGAAAGAAATAGTTATATTAGAACTTGTGAAAGTCATAACAAATTGTTCTAATTGCAACATGGAAATTGAAATTAAATTTATACTAAAATTTAGAATAAAAAATACATCTTTCAAAATTAAATATTTATTTCCGAACTTCATGCAAGCTCTGTTGGGAAAACTTATACAAGATCTTTATTTATTTTCATGTAGATTTAATATAAACAAATTAATATGAGATAACCTAGAACATGTTTGTAAAATTGAATTCAAAGAGAAATAATAAAAAGGATACTTACATTATACGCAGCAGAATAATAGAGCCCTTCCTTCAGTTTCTCTAACCTTTGTATCATTTCTGTCGCAGAGTATTACCAAGAAACTAAAACGATCTTCAATTTTCTTCACAGCCTTCCAAAGTATCATTGGAATCACCTAGACTAGAGGAGACAATTCTCAACACATGAGATAGAAACATAGAGAAGAAGAGAAAAGAACAATAAGGCTTAGAAAAAGACTTATGTTTAGAGAGAATCTAAGACTTATAAGAAACTTGTGTCTCAAAAATCTGAACTTTTGTTTTCAACTCTCTCTCAGAATTCATTTTATAGGCTCAATTAGGCCATTTATTTAATTAAAAAATCAACAAAATTATAACCAATTAACATCCTTAGGTCGAAATTATCATGGGCTTTATGCCTGTGAAATTTCCCATTTGATTATAAGCCCATTAGACTTAAAATCAAGGCATGTATTATTTTCTATTGATTTAATTGATTAAATAATTATTTAAATCATTTATCAAATTAATTATTTATAATTTTAACCTTGATTTAAACTTATTTATTAAATTATATACCAATTTATCTTAATTAATAAATCTTCCCTAATTTTTCTCTTCTTCTCTGAATTGTATAACTCTGTGAAACTATCCAAAATTGACCTGGTCAATTTTGATAATTCTAATTGATAATTAAATCAATTAAAATTATACTATCTAGATGATTTTATCCAAGGTACAGTGGGGATCATGGGCCTATGAAATCCAACTCTAATAAGTTATCATAAATCTAACAAATAAATTTACTAGGAATTCCTGAAACTTTTAAAACGCCTAGGTAAAGACATGAGTATCTAGAGTAATCGTCAATGAAAGTGACCAAATAATCAAAACAACCCCTGGCTTGTACATTCAAAGGTCCACAAACATTTGACTGCACAAGTCCAAGTGGTTCTTTGGCCCTATCACCATTTGCAGAGAATGGACTCTTGGTCATTTTGCCTTCTAGACAAGATTCACAGATAGGTAATTCACCTAAGGTGAGTTTCCTCAAAGGCCCATCCTTTGTAAGTCTTTGAATCCTATCATAGCTAATGTGACCTAGTCTCTAGTGCCATAAATACGTCATGTTGTCATTTTCAGTCTTTTGACATTTATTTGTCCTAGGTTTAGCTACTTTGAATAAATCATTTTTAAGAGCGAAGGGTTCGTTAGGTCGTAGAATATAAAGCCCGCTTTCCAAACATGCAATACACAATTGTGATCCATTGAAGGAAATAGATATATTAAAACTTGTGAAAGTCATAACAAAACGTTCTAATTGCAACATGGAAACTGAAATTAAATTTCTACTAAAATCCAGAAGAAAAACACATTATTTAAGATTAAAAATTTATTTCTGAACTTCAGACCAGCTCTTCATCTAGCTTGGACCCCAACGAATGGTCCGTTCCCAACTCTAAGCTTTAAGCCACCTTCGTCCACTTCCTCCCACGATTCAAGAAGTTGTAAAGAGTTGCAAACATGGTTAATAGATCTAGAATCAATAATCTAAGTGGATTTATCATTCTCTAAAACACATGTTTCCAAGATAAATGAACTATAATCATTACCATTGTTTTTAGCTGCTAGAAACTTGGGGCAATCTTGTTTCCAATACCAGTTCTCTTTGTAGTGAAAACACTTACCTTTGCCTCTCTTGGTTTTCTTGTTCATCCCCATAGGCGTCTGTGCATTTGGTTGTGCACTAGTCTTTGTAGCCTTTGCAGGCTTAGGCTTGTTGTTTTGTCCATCTTTCCTCTTATTTCCATCTTTCGAAGACGAAGTTTGTTAGCTTCAGCCTTAGCTAGATCAGCAACAATAGTAGTAGTCTTATTTTCTCCACCTTTTCTTATTTTCTCCACCTTTTCTATGGTCCACCCATGTTAGGCTCAAAAATATGAAGCTGGTTCATGAGCTGCGTTAGACCATATTTGAGATGATCACGAACATGCGGACACGGTGCCATTCGAGCATTCACGATGTCATCTCGTCTGTGTGGACACGGTGCTATCCAAGCATTTATGGTTCCATCATGAGCAATGACGGTGCCATCACGAATGTGCGGACACGGTGCTCATTTTGGGGATTCCTCAATCATTACGAACTCAGAGTTGTCACTAATCAACTCTATGTTGATATTCTGCTTCCAAATAAGGAATTTTTCTCGAGTGAGTTTCTCCATCAAAAGTTGAGAAAGGATGGGAGTAGACACAAACACTACTTAACTTAAAACTACAAATTATCAATAAAATAGAAATCAATGACTTTTTCTCAATAAAACTCTTATTCACACAAAATTCATGAAATAGCACAACATATACCAAAACATGTAAGATATGAGAAAATATACCAAAATAATCGTATCTCTATTTCTTAGGTTTTTAACTAATCTATGATAACCTTGTCCCGATTGGCGAGAGTCAAAAAATAGCACTAGTAAAATAAAGTTGTAAACTTATATAATAATGGACACCATTATTAACAACCTAATATTCGATCAAAATAAGAAAACAAAATCTCTGTTTTTATGAGCTAGACCCACGGTTTCGATAATAAATAGAATTAGTCCTAGTAGTCATCGTAGGGGTGAGTCTAATAGAATTTGACCTATAATTATCTATCTTTTGAAATTTAACCTTGTCAAAATAACCAATGAACACCTTCCGTAGGGGGACGAATCAAAGCGTCTCGAGGCCCAATTAATCTATTGATTTTGTAAAACCAACAGTGGAGATCGAATATAATTCTTAAAATAAGTTCATTATAAAATTAGAAATAGTATTTTTGTTATTTATGTTTAGAAAATTAATGACTATGGTTCTCCAAAAATATTTTAAGATCAGAATTTTTAAAACCATAGTCCAATAATGTCCTATTAATTCTAAAGTGTCACATTGAAACAAATTCAATTAATTTAGAATTAATTTGTTGCTAATCAATATTAAGGTTTAACTAATATAATGAACCTTGTTACACCCAGATTTCGAGACCCGAGATTGTGATCTCGAAAGCTGGACTCGTCAATTGCGAGCTCGAAATATCGGAACCGCTTGTACATGACCCAGATGTCTAACCCTAGAGTCAAGATGGCAACCTCAAAGACTTTTTAACCTCGACGTTCTTTCTGAGCACGAAAGAGTTAGCATCGGAATATGCCCGATGTCGGGTGTCTGCGGGTCAAGTAGTCCGAGCTTGGCATGAGTATAAGCTCGGAGTGTGACAGCCTCGGTGGTACTTACCCACTCCAAGCCGGTCTTTGGGAAAGGTACCTAGCTTATAACTTGTCTATAGACCTAGACCGGCATGATGCTGATTGCCGATCTCGAACAACTTAGTGGGTCATCTGATGAGACGCAGTCCATGCATTCAAAAGATATTTATTGTTGTAACTTCCCTACATTAAAGGGATATTAACTAATCTGTTATACGCCCCTGGTCTTCAGGGGGCGTTTCCTTGTATATAGGAGTTACAAAATTTAATGTTATTATTTCCATTAATAGATTGGAGTATCCTCCCGAAATATGTGGGAATGAACTCTGAGAACCCTCTATAAATAGAGAGGTCGTGAACATTTGTAGAGGACGGATTTTTGATATCTTGAGAGAATTTCTAGAGAATTTATCCCTGAAGAATTTCTTGAAATATCCAAAGTCTTAATAAAATTGACTCATGGACTAGGCAGAGTTAACTGCTGAACCCGTAAAATTCTTGTTGTTATTCTGTATTATTCATTTGCGTCCCTGTTGTTTAATTGCACTACGTTTTAAGTTGACGAAAAATGGCGTCAACAAACCTATACAATTATGTCCAACTCAGGTAAATAGGCCTTAACGATTGGGCTTGTATGGAGGAGGGCTGGGTCCAGTATGTCGTTCCCACTACAAAGGCCCTCAATCTTCCATACAAAGTCTAAAACATAGGAATTTAAACATTCGTTTTATTAATTGATTAGGCCAACTATAGTCATGCAAAGCAAATGGACCTTCACAAGTGCAATCACCCACTAGAGAGGAATTTAAACTTTACATTTTCTAATGGGCCCAAATAAAACCTATCATTGTATGAATATTTTATTTGGCAAAATCCATATATCTAACAAACATATGGGCCACTATATGCATCTAAGCCCAATTGCAAAAATACCACATATAGTTACATTTTCTAATGGGACCAAATAAAACCTATCATTGTATGAATATTTTATTTGGCAAAATCCATATATCTAACAAACATATGGGCCACTATATGCATCTAAGCTCAATTGTAAAAATACCACATATAGTGCAAACAGACATGTTATAATTGGATGGGCCTAATCATTTTACTATATGAGCAATTCTATGAATTTATGCAAAAATAACACAATTTATTTCATTAGCAAAAATACCACAATTAATTATCTAGAATTTATCAAAAAATTCGAATTAATTAAATTTTTACAAAAATAAGTTAATTTAATGAAATTTATCAACAACTAACAATAGTTAATTTAAATTTCATTTATTAGCAATCAACTTGGTTTAGGTTAATTTGAAAAAAAAAATATTAATTTAATTTAAATCCAATTTATTAAAAAATATATTTAATTAATTACTTGAAAAAAAAAATTCAAAATTTAACCAATCTTAAATTTTAAAATCATTATCTCAACTATTTTTTGTAAAAAAAAATATCTTATGCTATTACAAAAATAAGGTAATATTTTAAACATTTTAAAAAATATATATATTAATAGTTATGACAACTCTAAAATATCTCAAAATAGTTAAAGAAATTCAAATATCCATAAAAATATCTTACTAACAAATTTCAAATAATTTAAATATTAAAAAAACAATAGTATAAACATATATTTATATTTTCAAGTAAAGATTTAATAAAAATACCAAGTATTAAAAAAAATATCTTAAATATCTGATATCTTAATTCTAATATTTTAATATATTAAAAGATTTATAATTAAGTTGTTATTATATTTTTAAATTTGAATTTGAATCTTTATAGAAAATATATAATTATTTAAATCTCAACAAACAAAAATATCTTATTTTAAAAAAAAAATTAAATGATAAAACAAATATGATATTTTTGGCATTGATTATAAATAATTAATTTTCACATTTTAATTTCTTTAATTAAAAAAAAATATATTTTTTCAGATGAACAATATTGTGCGCTAGTGCGCGCATGCATTGGTAGCCATGCAAAAAAAATTTGGAAAATTTTTTTGTGCAATTTTTCAAACAAAACCATTTTCTAATTAATTTTTAACATGTTTTACACAAAATAAAACATATATAAAAATTAATGACATAGAAAACTCAACAAAATAACCTAAAAATTGCTAATAATCACATAAAATCAATATGCTTCATAAAAACATGAAAATCCATCCAATTATTCAAACACATCAAATAATTCAAGTTTTAACATGTTAATTTATGAAAATGAAGATTACCAAAGGCTCTGAAGCCAGTTGTTGGGAAAACTTATACATGATCTTTATTTATTTTCATGTAGATCTAATATTAGAAAACCTAGAACATGTTTCTAAAATTGAATTCAAAGAGAAATAATGATAAGAATACTTATATTATACGCAGCGGAATAATAGAGTCATTCCTTTAGTCTCTCTGTCTTGTGTATCCTTTTTGTCGCAAAGTATTACCAAGAAACTGAACCGATCTTCAATTTTCTTCACAGTCTTTCAAAGTATCCTTGGAATCACCTAGACTAAAGTGGGAAATTCTCAACACATGAGATAGATACAGAGAGAAGAAGAGAAAAGAACATTATGGCTTATTAAATGACTTATGTTTAGAGAGAATCTAAGACCTATCAGAAACTTGTGTTTCAGAAATCTAAACTTCTATTTTAACCTCTCTCTTAGCATTCCTTTCATAGACTCAATTATGTAATTTATTTAATTAAAAAAAATCAATATAATAATAGCCAATTTACAGCCCTAGGTCGAAATTATCATGGGCTTTAGGCCCGTGAAATTTCCCATTTAATTATAAGTCCATTGGACTGAAAATGAAGGCATGTATTATTTTCTATTGATTTAATTAATTAAATAATAATTTAAATCTTTTATCAAATTAATTATTTATAATTTGAACCTTGATTTAAATTTATTTATTAATTTAGATACCAATTTATCTTAATTAATAAATCTGCCCTAATTTCTCTTTTCTTCTTTGAATTGTGTAACTCTATGAAACTATCCAAAATTGACCAGATCAATTTTGATAATTCTAATTGATAATTAAATCAATTAATTGAGACTATCTAGATGATTTTATCCATGGTACAGTGGGGACCATAGGCCTATGAAATCAAGCTCCAATAATTTATCATAAATCTAACAAATAAATTTACAAACTTATTAATTCATCGTGACTCCACTAAAGACTCGGAATTGCACTCTTGAATTCAAAGAACGTTTGATAACAAATATAGATACGCTATTATTATCCATTGTTACAACCATAATTGTCACACAATCATCTATAGACGGTTTACAATGAGATGGGACTAAAATACCGTTTTACCCCTCATTGTATTTTATCCTTAAAACACTAAGTTCCTTGTAAATAATATTTTAGTAAACTAATATTAATTACTGAAATAAGATCTCTATCATTTAGCATCTTGAACCAAACTAAAAGAAAACCATCGTTTCACTTCTTCATTAGAAGCTATAAGTGTTAAAATCTATGATTAACACTCACATCAATTATACTACCGAGTTCCCAAGATGTACGTATGGGCTAGTCCGTAGGGTAAGCTGGTAACAAACAAGTCAAAGAGCTCAAATAATACAATCAGTTAAAATACTAACCACTTAGAATTGAGATTGAATTGACCTACGGTCAACTATATGATATGAGTAGAATAGATAATAATTGTATGTTTACTTATCATATCAACTGTCAATATCGGTCCAGTCCGATGTAACAAATACATCCGATCTTATCTACTTTGCTAATGTTCTAGAAAGAACATATCACTACAATATGTAAGTAGATCATATCGTAGATTTGCAAGTATGTGTAATTCTTGTGCACTAACTAACCTTAGGACTGACTTATTTTTGAACATATAATCATATTATATTCCACTGTGACTATGTCATTATAAATATGATTAGCTATATGCTCGAGATTTAATAGAAGTTTATATTAAACAAATTATCGTGAAAATAAAAGATGTGAGCAAAGTGATTTACCAAATCAAAAAATGATTTCTATTATTTTATTGATAATAAATGAGATTACAAAGAACTTGGGTTTTAATTAGGGCATAAAACCCCAACAAGATCTTCCTCTAGCTTGGATTGTAACAAACACTCTGTTCCCAACTCTAAGCTTTAAGCCACCTTCATCCACTTCCTCCCACGATTTAAGAAGTGGTAAAGAGTTACAAACATGGTTAGTAGATCAAGAATCAATAATCTAAAAAAATGTATCATTCTCTAAAACACATGTTTCTAAGATATATGAACTATAATCATTACCTTTGTTTTTCGTTGCTGGAAACTTGGGGCAATCATGTTTCAAATGCCCCTTTTCATTGCAGTGAAAACACTTCCCTTTACATTTCTTGTTTTTCTTTTTCTTCCCCTTAGGCGTCTGTGCACTAGGTTTTGCAATCGACTTTGCAGCCTTTGTAGTCTTGGGGTTGTTGTTTTGTCTATCTTTCCACTTGTTTTTAGCTCTCAAAGACGAAGAATCTTTAGCTTCAGCCTTAGCTGGATCAGTAACAGTAGTAGTAGTAGATGTCTTATTTTCTCCTCCCTTACTTTGTCCACCAATGATAGACTCAAAAGTCTGAAGCTCATTCATGAGCTGCGTCAGACCATAGTTGAGTTTATTCAACACATAGTTGGTGGTGAATGGCAAGAAAGCTGGAGAGAGACTGTTGAGGATTAAGCCGAGTTGAGTTTCCTCATCTGTTACACCCAGATTTCAAGCATGAGATTGTGATCCCGAAATCCATACTCGTCAGGTGGGAGCTCAAAATATACACGGTCGTCATATGATCCTTCAGTCGAGTTGCTTTGTTGTAAGTAACGACCTCAAAAAGCTCAAGGATGTGTAGCCTTGAATATTCTCTAAGCTCGAAATTGCCATGGTTTGACACTTGTATATTTTTCCCTAATACATCTCTTGTCTTCAGACAAGATGCTCGAGCTCGGGAAGTGTAAGCTCGAATGAGATGACTTCGTCAGTAGTTACTTATTCCGAGCATATACAAAGTTAAGTGAGGAGCTCGTGATCGCTTGTTAGTCTCGGAGATTTGATGAATCTCGTACCTGAGTTAATCAATTATATGTGAACATATTTATTATTGTACAATCCCATTGTTTAAGGGATATTATCAATTTTGTTATCCGATCCCACTTTTCATGGGACGTTTCCGTGTATGTGGGAAATCATGCATTAAATAGCATTATATTAATTGATTCACAGAATATCCTCCCGAGATATGTGGGAATGAATTCTACAAACCTTCCCTATAAATAGAGAAGGAAGCACCATTTGTAAAGGACTGAATTCTGATTTCTGGAGAGAAAACGTTGGGCAACTATTCTCTGAAAAGTTTCCAGAAAACTATCAAGTTTTAATAACATAGACTCGTGGACTAGGCAGATTTAACTGCTGAACCACGTAAAAAACCTCTTTATTCATTTCCTCAAATATTTTCTTGTTTAATTACTCTCCAATTTAAGTTAATGAAAAAAGGCGTCAACAGTTTGGTGCTTTCATTGAGAGTCATTAAACAGTACATGCGTGAGTCTGTTCAGTCAGAAAGACTCTCGAATCAACATTGGGTACAAATGATCCCAATGTTCCTGAGGAGCAAATTTTAGATGAAGCTGAGTACCCCCGGTGCCCTGGAAAGCAGCCTATGGTGAATTCGGATCCCGATGAGAGGAGTGGTTCATCTGACTCTCGGGGACCACCTGTTCCCAGGTACGACGAGGACATGTACTACAATCGTGAATGATACGTCCCAATAGTGGAACTCGAAAATCATCAACCACGAAAGATGTTGGCAGAAGCTAAGAAATGCAACGAAGAGCTAGCCAGACTAGCTGCTGAAGCGTAGGCAGCTCAGGCTCCACCTCTGCCAGATGTCCAGGCTCCGCTTCCGCGGGATGTTCACGTTCCACCACGTAGGCCTCGAGGACGGCTGCGCAAAAGTGCTGCCATCCGAAGAGCGGAGTAACCTCCACCGCTAGCAGAGCAGCCTGCTCTGCCGATAACTCAAAGAAGTAACTGGGCTGATGGTCCTGCCAATCTAACTACAGAGGCACCGGTCGGGGTAGGGAATAACCGAGCTCCCTCGGAGGCTCGGACCTGAAATCCTTGTACCGCGCAGAACCTGGCAGAACCTGATCGAGCAAACTCAGGGCCTTCTAGGCCCTGTAACGGATGGCCGCCACCATCGCCAATAAGACACCCACCTTCGCCAATAAGGCCCCCCTCGCTAGTTCAGAGGGATGCTCAACCAGCCCATGGTGATAAGGAAAGGCGAGTTCGGCGAAGGCGGGGGAATGGGGAAACTGCTAGGGAGCACAGGTGTCCCAATCCCACGAGAAGCCAAATGTCTCGATCTCAAACTGTTGAGACAAGGCGAAAAGCAAGAAACTCATATCAAAATAATCATGCAACGAGTCATGCCAGCGAAGGCTCGGGTGACACCAAGTCTGTGAGCATATACGACCAAGAACCTAGGAACACTGGAAATCGAAGAAATCACCCAGATTTACGGGAGCATCTAAACCATAATCGGGGGCGTGATAATCCATCGAATCCAGATCTGAGAGATCATCTCAATGGGCGTAAGCACCCTACGCCGAGGCGCGAAACTAGAGTTGTAATCAATAATAACCAGTTCCCACTGATTCAAGTCAGACCCCCTATAGATCCAGTCCAAGAAAGGATTGAGCAGTTAGAAAGAGTATTCAGGCTCTTACAAAACGAACGAAGCCGGGAAAGGGATGAAGAGTTCGATGAAGAACTCGAACCCTTTGCCCCACATGTCTGTAGCACCCAATTTCCTCAAGGATTCAGAATTCCTCATGTCCCGCCATTTGATAGAAATTTGGATCCATACAATCATTTAAGTACATTCAACACAATCATGCAAGCCAATAATGTGGGCTATGAGCTCAGGTGCATGTTGTTCCTCGTCTCTCTCACGGGACCAGCGAAGAACTGGTTTGAAAAATATAAGAGACATTCAATTGCTTCTTGGATCAATTATCAAGAGATTTCAAGAAACAATTCAAGGCCATGGTTGGCATTAGGCCTGAGGCATCTGCCTTGACCAATGTCTGACAGTAGCCAAACGAAACACTAAAGAGTTATTTAGCAAGGTTCAATTTGGAAGTTGCTCGAGCTCGTGACATCGATGATAGTGGCCATTTAATGGCTGTCCGAGCTGGAGTAATGCCTGGAAGTCCTCTCTAGGAAGATATGCAAAGGAAGCCTATAAGGTCCTTAACCGAGTTCAATCGACGAGATCAGAGGTTTGTTAATGTAGAAGAGGTGAGGTCAGCATTGAATATGAGCTCCCAACCCATAACTACAATAATAAACACAAACTCTGCCTCGACCTCGATGGATCCTACGAACTCAAAACCCCTCGGGGACAACCCTTCTAAAAGAAAGAAAAATGAAGGGAATAATCCCGAGGCGGATGGGTGAAAAAAGAAGAAAAGGGAAAGATACTTCTCCGCATACAAGGTGTATACCGAGCTCAATGGGTCTCGGGAGAATATCTACCTGGCTAATGAAAACCAGGTCCCTTTCAAACAGCCTGACCCCATGAGAAACCGAAAGGCGAAAAGAGACTCCAATAAGTACTGCAGATTCAATAGAAATATCAGACATACAACCGATGAATGCAAACAACTAAAAGATGAGATCGAAGGACTGATCTCGAGATGGAGAAGATGTCATAACCATCTCAGGGGGACCCCATATTGCAGGATCAGGTAGGAATGCCCAGAAAAGATACGTTAATGAGATGAAAACTGGTGACAAATCTCCCTACGAACCCGAACCAAGAGCTCCAAAACAACAAAGGGTTGAATCTCAACCAATAACTTTTACTGAGGATGACGCGTCCCGTGTACATTTCCCTCATAATGACCCACTGGTCATCACCCTTCAGCTCGCGAACAAGAGGGTACACCGAGTCTTGATTGATAATGGGAGCTCGGTAAATATCCTTCACAAAGCCACTTTAGAAAAGATGGGACTTGCGCTTCGTGACCTGAAAGCCTGTGCAAATACGTTGCACGGATTTTCAGGAGTAGGGATTGCCTGCATGGGATCCATCGAACTCCCTATAACCTTGGGAGACTACCAAGTCCTAGTAACCAAGATGATGGAGTTCGTAGTGGTGGATCTCCCATTTGCCTATAACGTTCTGCTCGGGAGACCCGCTTTAGTAGGGCTGGGGGTAGTTTCGTCCATCAGGCATCTGGCCATCAAGTTCCCGAATTCTAGTGGCATCGGGACTCTGAAAGGGGACCAACTCGCAGGGAGGGAATGCTACAACATTTCCATTAGAGGGAAGACAGACAAGTGCACAAACACTTGTTGTAATTAAAGATAAGAATGGGACAGTTTTCAAAATAGACGAAGAGATCGATCCAAGAATAGAAGAAATGGCTGTCCTCGAGCCTCTAATAGAGCTCGAAGAGGTCAAGCTCGAAGAAGCTGATCCCCCAAAAACAGTAAAGGTGGGGAAAAACCTTTCAAAAGAAACAAAATAGCAATTAATTGGCTTTTTAAGGAAAAACCAGGATGTTTTCACATGGTTGCATTCAGACATGGTAGGGATAAGTCCTAATGTAATAAGCCATGCACTTAACATTGACAAGAGCTTCCACCCGAAACAGCAAAAGCAAAGGCTCCTGGATGATAATAGGAAGAAAGCCTTGAAGGAAGAAGTCGACAGATTAAAGGCGAACCGGTTTATACGAGACGCCTTCTACCCTGATTGGGTCACAAATCCGATCTTGGTTCTGAAACCTAACAGAACGTGGCAGACTTGCATCGACTATTCCGATCTCAACAAGGCATGCCCCAAGGATTGTTTTCCCCTACCTCAGATCGATCAGCTCGAAGATGCCATAGCTGGGCACGGTCTTATGTCATTCATGGACGCTTATTCTGGATATAACCAGATTGCCATGCATGCCCCGTACCATGAGCACACGAGTTTTGTGACAGATAAAGGGTGGTACTGTTACAATGTTATGCCTTTTGGGCTTAAAAATGCTTGAGCCACATACCAAAGGCTTGTAAATAGGATGTTCTCCAAGCAGATAGGTAACAATATGGAAGTGTATGTTGTTGATATGTTGGTCAAATCTAAACATAACAATAACCATGTGGACGACCTCGAAGAATACTTCGCCGTATTACGAAAGTATAACATGAAGCTCAACCCACAAAAATGCTCTTTTGGAGTGTCGTTGGGTATGTTTTTGGGCTTTACAGTAAACGCGTGAGGAATAGAGGTTAATCCTGACAAGATCCAGGATCTAATTGACATGCCCTCACCTCGAAAACATAAAGATGTCCAGAGCTTAACTGGACGGATGGCGGCATTAAGTAGGTTTGTCTCAAAATCTACAAACAGCTGTCTTCCATTTTTCAACCTTTTGAGAGGGGGCAAAAAATTCGAATGGACAAAGGAATGCGAGCTCACTTTTTAGGAGCTAAATAAACACCTCGCATAACCTCCCATCTTGTCAAAACCTATCACAAGAGAAATCTTGTACCTATACCTCGCTACAACCGAGCACGCCATCAACACCGTGCTCGTCCGGTAGGATCAGAAGGTACAAAAACTAGTCTACTATGTCAGCAAAATTTTACTGTAGGCAGAATCTAGATACCCATTAATGGACAAGTTGACTCTCAGCCTAATGCACTCATCTCGAAAGCTTCGACCTTACTTCCAAGAACACCCCATCCATGTGCTAACTGACCAACCACTACGACAAGTCTTGTCTAAGCAAGAAGCCTCGGATCGATTATTAAAATGGGTTGTTGAGCTCGGACAATTCGAGATCACTTATCATCCCAAGACAACCATAAAAGGATAGGCCCTGGCAGACTTCATTGTGGAGTGTACGGGAGTATTTGACGACAAAGTTATAACCCCAGCCCGCAAGCTGTGGAAACTTTATGTCGATGGATCTTCCAAGGAAAATGGATCGGGGGCAAGAATCATATTGATCACTCCAACTAGAAGTCGATTTCATTTCTCTTTAAGGTTTGGCTTTGAAGCATCTAACAACGAGGCTGAATACGAAGCTCTATTGGCAAGGCTTCAAATAGAAAAGGAGCTCAAGGCTAAAGAAATTCATTGCTACAGTGACTCACAGTTAGTGGTCAACTAGATCATAGGGGATGTAACGCCCTGGTTACCCCAGAATCGTTACGGTGAACCAGAAATTTGACCCGCTACCCAAGTCCTTTGGTTAAAAACGTGTTCTAAGTGTTATTAACAGGCTAAGGTGAAAAACCAACAAAAAGGAAAGGATATATTTTATTATATACATAAAACTGTTCATGGGCCCACAAGATCATTTATAAGTTATTTACAACTCAAAAAGAACCCCCTAGGTCCTCTGAGAACTCCTTGGCCGTGGTGGTCAAGCGGCCGCATATGTACACATCACCACCTAAGCTCTCCACTCAAGGCTGGGTGAGCTTTTCTTTCCCTTTACCTGCACCACATAGCACCCACGAGCCAAAGCCCAGCAAGAAAACACAGTATTGAATATAAACATTATCAAATGATTATCATTATAATCACACAGAGCTTATAGCCCTTAAACAGATGAGTGAATATCACTTGAGGTTCTAGAAAACCATACTGAGTGACTGACAAGAAAGTCACTAATTTAAACAGAAGAGTGGCTGCTAGGTAAGCCACTAGCCTTAAACAGATGAGAGACTGATAGGTAAGTCTCTAACTTAACAGATGAGTGACTGATGGGTAAGCCACACAAGCGCTTATAGTATTCATCGAACTTGAGGTTGGTCTGGCATTAATGCTCTTTATGTCATCCAATGCAGATGTTGATTAGATCTAATCTTTATTGGCTTGCGTTGAACACAGTCATCCTGACTTATGAGTTAGCACCGTGTGACCAATGCCCAGTACCATTGCTGAACCTGACTAATGAGTCACAACTTCGCTGTTGATACTGACACCTTTGCCAAATCTGACTAATTAGTCAGTACCATGCATAAGTGAGCAAGATTTGCTAAGCATTCGATAATCAATCCACATCCACATTTACACAATCAACATGCCTCATGAACAACCATGCATGTCACGTATGGGGTGCAGTTTTCTTACCTCTAGTTCGAGCGAGAAATAATAATAAGAACGACTCTTGAGAATGATCGACCTTTGATTCCTTAGCAGTTACCTAATCACAACCAATTATAACCTCCATTAATGAAAATCAACATGGATAGGGTCTTAACCTAAGCACCACTCTCGGAACCTCGAAACATGCCCACACAGTGAGTAGATTCGATCCCGAGCCTTAAGGATTGAAATCCCAAGCCAAAAACCCTTAAAAATACTCAAAACGGGACTTTGAAGGAATAGAGTAGCGCTACAGCGCTGATCCCTAGCGCTAATCTCAGAACCCCCAACGTGCCCAAAAGACCTCTGTGTAGCGCTTTAGCGCCCTAGGGTGGGCGCTATAGCGCTACCTCCAGACCTGATGCCCCCTGAAATCTCCTTCTTCATCTCCTTCAATTCCAACCTGTTTGCAATGCTTCCAAATCCCATTTTTGATGCCAAATGAACCCAAAAATCATCCTAACACACCCCAAACATCACAACCATAAGAACCCTAGCCAAAACTCCCAACAAAACCAAGATCTCAACCTAGAAATCACAACTGTAAAACATAACTAAAACAGGGCAAACCATGGATTTCAATGGTTAGAAACTTACCCAAAGGTCAGCTTATGATGCTCTTCAATGGAGGAACACACTCCCAAACTCCCAAGGTTTACTTCCCAAGCTTGAATCCTCAAGAATGGTTCAAAAATCACAAAGAAAACTGAAGGGAAGATATGTACGGGAGAAGCTTCAAGTATACTCTGTTTTCTTCTTTTCTTTCAGCTCAAAAATGGTTATATATATCCTAGGGGTGAAAAGACCAAAATACCCCTAGGTCAATTAATAGTTTTTAAAGGCTCCCAAGGGAAAAATTGGTATTCCCCACCTATCTCGTTAATCATAATTAACGCTCTCCAATTCCCGCTATTCTCGATAAACTCAAACACCAATAATTTATATCCCATTACCCTTTAATTCCCGGTAATGCTCTAATCATTAAAATCACCCCGAGACTCATCCTGAGCCCCGAACTTAAAACCTGTTATGACTAGGCCACTAATCAATAATCCATGATCGTCTCATGCCGAATAGCTCAAACAAACCCACATTATAATGTGGTCTCAATAACATATCACCAACATGCATACAATTATACCCTCAACGGGCCAAATTACCTTCACACCCCTGTAATTAAAATGTTGACCCACATACATGCATTTAACATCATATTATAATATAATTCACATATGCATGCATTTATCAACCAATGGCATAATTAAACAATTATGGCCCTCCCAGCCTACTCTTCCCGCCATTAAACCACATCAGACAATTCGGGGCATTATAGGGGAATACCAGGCTCACGGAACAAAGATGGGCGCATACTTAGAAAAATCAAAAGCAGCACTCAAACATTTCGAGTTCTATGCGATAGAGCAGGTTCCCCAAGAGCCAAATTAGAATGCAGATGCCCTAGCTAGGCTCGCCACATCCAACGAGGTCGACGCACTAAATGTAGTCCCAATTGAGCCCCTGTCAGTACCCAGTATTAGTGAGCCTGAACAAGAAGATGTCAACATGATTAACTCCGAACCAGCCTGGATGACCCCAATAGTTGATTACCTTGAAACCGACACTCTCCCAGCAGAACGGAGTAGGGCTTGGAAGCTGATGTATCAGATTCCCAAATACACTATTATGGAAGGAAGGTTATATAAGAGAGGATACTCTATGCCGTTACTCCGATGTGTGACTCCACCTGAGGCCAAGAAAATCCTAGAAGAAATTCATGAAGGATTTTGTGGGGACCACACTAGGGGGCATAGTCTGTCTAAGAAAATTATAAGTCAAGGATACTTTTTGCCCACTGTCAAGGCAGACGCATTTGAATATGTCAAAAAATGCGATAAATGTCAGCGGTTTGCTACCATCCTGCAAGCTCCACCATCTGAGATAACTATGATGACCTCCCCATGGCCATTTGCGGTGTGGGGAATTTATCTCATAGGCTCATTGCCGACTGGAAAAGGTGGAGTTAAGTACGCAGTAGTCTCGGTCGATTATTTTACAAAGTGGACCGAGGTCGAACTGCTGGCAATGATTACCTCGAAAAAAGTCTTGGACTTTGTGGTAAAAAAACATCATCTCTCGATATGGAATGCCAAGGAAAATTGTAGCAGATAACGGTACTCAATTGGACAGAGAATTGTTCACCAAATTTTGTGAGAAAAATGAGATAATAAAGATCTTCTCCTCTGTTGCCCATCCCCAAACAAATGGCCAAGTCGAAGCTATGAATAAGACTCTTAAGAGTTCTATGAAAAAGAAATTGGAAGAAGCTAAGGGAAAATGGCCCGAGGAGTTGCCCCAAGTTTTATGGGCGTATCGAACTACGACTTGCACTTCAATAGGGCATACTCCCTTTTCCCTGGCATATTGGTGCGAGGCCATGTTACCAATCGAGGTTGAAATTCCCATGATTCATAGCCATGCTTATGATCAAGCCTCGAACAAATCCCAGCTTGAAGTAAATTTGGACATGATTGAAGAAAGACGAGATGAAGCTCAACTGAGGAATGCAGCATATCAGCATCGAGCTACCCGATACATCAATAAGAAATTCTGGGAAAGAAGGTTCAGATTGGGAGACCTGGTGTTAAGGCACGTGTTTCTCGCTACAAGAGATCCAGCTGCCGGCGTACTTGGACCTAATTGGGAAGGACCTTACCACATTGAGTCAATCATTCGACCTGGAGTTTACAAATTGGCAAGATTAAATGGAGAGTTGGTGCCACGAGCATGGAATGGCAAACATCTACGACCTTACTATCAATAGTGTAGGAATGATGTCTCCTGTAACCATGCTTGTTTATCTTTACAAAGTTTCTGTTGATAAATTGTTCAATTTTGAATAAAGTTCATTTTCATTTCAATAAGTTGTATTTTTTGCAAAATCTCTTAATTTAATAACCTATGATAACACTAATAGGATATTAAGGGGGCATCAGCGGTATATATATACCATCAGTTTTAAAAAATAAATAGCGTAAAAATGTCTGGACTATTAACCTGACATAGAAGTCATAAGTGTATTTTCAAAGTGTTTGGATATAACCAAATGCATAAACTAAGATAATTTGGACGTAACCAGATTATTAAAAACAAAGTGTTTGGATATAACCAAATGCGCGAACTAAGATAATTTCGACGTAACTGTTAGGAGTGTGTCCTAAAAGCATGTAAAAGACATTTTTTTTTTCTGTGAATAAATAAATACAATGGT
This sequence comes from Humulus lupulus, assembly GCF_963169125.1. NCBI lineage: Eukaryota > Viridiplantae > Streptophyta > Magnoliopsida > Rosales > Cannabaceae > Humulus > Humulus lupulus. The sequence goes on along the minus strand of NC_084798.1, from coordinate 151,368,191 downwards.
TTATTATTATTGTTATATTTAGATTGTTAAATTATTGTTTGAATAATTTTGTAAATATCAGAAAAATTCCATATTCATTATTGAGGATGTGACCTTGTATTAGTACGAGAGATTTAAGATCACATGAATGAATAAAAATAGTCAACAACAACAAATTAAAGTTATGGAATTCTTTAATTGGAGTTGTAAGTACGGTTTACTGAGTATCATAATGATACAAATAATCTAGATTTAGATTATTGATGTGGTAAGACATCTCGGTAAAGGTGCTTTATATAATATGATTATATATGACTAGGACCGATATGAATTAAAGTCTTTATCCAAAAACCATTTAACAATAAAGACTTGTAATTCATATCATAACTGATGATCATTTATAGATCAACCTAAATCCTGAGTGTTCATGAACTCATGTTCATGTTTATTAAATCTTTTGATTCATTCGTTAAGGTCTCTTCAAAGAATGAGGCTAATGACTTTTGTTTTGGAGATTTAATATCATGGATGGCTAGGAACATGTATCAACAATACGGAATCTAATCTTTCCTAACGGGTCGTATATTAGTTCCCTTAAGGGTTAATTCTGGAACTGTATGATTTTGAGCTCAAATCTATAATTAGATTATACATTAATTATTCACTAGTGAATTAATGGTACTTAAGGAATAAGAAATAAATTAGAAAGGTAAAATGGTAATTCTTCCATTCTAATTTATGAACTAATTAATTAGAGGGTTGAACTATTGTAAGATGGTTATATCAATGGACGACTTAAGATAAGATTTCTGTAAAGTATATCTATAACATAAAGAGTGCAATTATGAATTTATAGTGGAGTAATGTCAGATATAATAAATTAACTATTATAATTAGAGAGTTTAATTATTTAGTTTATTTATTGGAGCTTAATGTTATAGGTCCATGGTCCCCGAAATGACTCAAACAAACAGTGACAAAGGTAAATGCAAAAATGGGCAAAAAAAGGACTTATGTGATAAGTAAAATATTTTTCTATGTATCAAACATAATTACTGTATAATTATGTGTAATTAATTAATTAAGAATTAATTAATTATTTTATTTAACAAAAATATAATTAATTTTGAATTAATTTATTTTTGGGATTTTTGGTATTTAAATAATAATAAAAATTGGGAAAAATCACATGCCATCACTGGCATGTGGTACACGTGTAGCACAGTGCACAGTCACTGTGCTACACGCATAAGAGACTGTGAGCAGTTTCTAGGTTCCACAATTTTAGTTATTTAAATATTAAATAAATAATGAGATATTGTAATATGATTAAAATATTATTATTTAAACAAAAATCTGATAACTGATTAGTTATTTTCAAATTCTTTAAAATAACTAAGATTTTATTTTAATATATTGGATATATTAAATATAGGATATCAGTCTTTCCAGAACGTAACTTTTCAGGGATAGAAAAATATCTAGAAATCTCTCTCAGAGAAAGAGAACAGTGATACATACAAAAGTCACTGTTCTTCACAAACCTAGGTCCAAACTTTATCAGATCTCATGTGTTGAGAACATCTGATAAATAGATTTTGCCTATTATTTTGTATAGCAAGCCCTCACTCGTTCTTTGTGTGCTGAGAACATTTTGGAAGATCTTGGTGTGAGATCTCAAGGAGTTATCCATACAAAAAGATAGCAGCAAGGAAGGACCTGAGGTCATTTTTCTATTTATGTCTTTGATTCAATATATATATATATATGCATGTGAAGAAGTAGATCTAGAAATCTTATGGGATTAAATTAACAATTTGATTGTTGTTCCGCTACGTATAATCTCTGATTTGGTCAATAAAAACCAACAGTAACCAGATTATTAAAAACAAAGTGTTTGGATATAACCAAATGCGCGAACTAAGATAATTTGGACGTAACCAGATTATTAAAAACAAAGTGTTTGGATATAACAAAATAAGCGAGCTAAAATTTGGACATAACCAAATTATCAAAAATAAAAGTGTCTGGATATGACTAGATACGCGAACTAGTACGATATAGATATAACTAGATCAAAAATATATAAGTGTGTGGATTACGAACCAAACACGACCTAAACAGGTTTGGAACAAACTAGCCAAAATTGATCGACACAAGTGGGAAAAAATTAACCTACTGCGAGCTAAGTCGACACCAAGGCTGGAGTATCTTGCAACAAAAGTTTCAACCTCACAACCTCGGGGAGCTACCCGATGACGAGGAAAAGTAACTAGAAAAGCATAATACAACTAAACTACTTATCTTACACTTCATATAAGTACTTTCGAGTGCATGGTAAAAGTAAGTTCCGATCTTGACAAATAACGAGATCGGATACAGATATATCGAGCAAACTTTCCGAGGATGCATGGAACTCGAGCCTAAATTCAACATGTGTTTGTATGGATAAACAAGCATATAAGCGGACTCTTAATATAAAAATTGCTTAATAATACTTCAATCAGAGAGTTATAAAGCAAAAATATTAAAATAATTACGAGCATGGTATTAAAAATATCAAAAGCCCTTTTACGAGCTGTAAATTGTGTTTGCCCCAAGGGCATGACAAACAAAAACTATAAACTATTACAAAAAAGTCAGAGGGACGCAGCCCGGGATCGAGATTTAGGAGGTAGGAGCACTCTCCTTAGCCTTCTCAGCACCCTCCTTTGCCTTCTCCGCATCATCGAAAGCACTACCCTCACCAAGAAGAATAGCAATGAGAGAGCATGACTATCCTCCCGAGAAGCTTCCTCCGCATCCACTCGAGCTTGCCATTTGGTCACGAGCTCTTCCTCAAAAGAGCCCAAGAAGCTCGTGTCGAGATCGGCGTTGCTGGCCCAAATCCTGTACATGGCCAAGTCAACCGCCCGATCCTTCCTCTGCTTGAACTCTTCGAGAAGATGAGCCTTTTCATCCTCCACTGCCTCGTAGGTGGCCTTTTTCTCCTCCTCAAGCTTGGCATTGATCTTCTTAATCCCCTCAACCCTGGAACTCTTCTCTTTAAGCTCGGCCTTCACCTTCTCGATCTCAGCCTCCAGCTTGGACCTTGCGGCCTTAAATTCATCGGTGAGCTTGAGCTAGAGCTCCTTCGACTCCTGAGCATAGGACATGCTCTCATGAACCTCATTGTTCAGCTTATAATTCAACTGAGAAACTGCAGTAAGAGCCTAACACACGGACAAATCAAGTTAGAGCATGCTCCGAATAAAATAATAAATATCGAGGTAAGAGAAATTACCGAGGATATGAGTTCAATACTCTTATCATAAAGGACATTAAAGTCCCGAGAATTTTCCAGGAACTGCCATTGAGGAGCCCCGAGGTTGCTGATGCTTTGGCCTACCCAAGACAGGACGTCCGAGCCAAGAGTGGCTCCGTGTGTCCCGGCGGCGTTGTCGATGACATACTCATCAACATGAGTAGAAATCGACAATAGACGCCCCTTAGTCATCGCTGGTTTCTTCGAAAGTGGGCCAAGGGTCGAAAGGATCTGGATGGCAGGAGGCAGAGGAGCATCTCCCGCAGGAATCTTGACCCGAGGAGTGGGATCCACGACCGAGCTCGTAACAGTAGGAGCTGGGGGAGGAGGAGTCTCCTTTGTCCTTTTGGGGACCTTAGCAAGCCGATCAGACTTTTGTGAGGCTCTCGGGCGCTTACTTTTCTTGGCCTCCTCACCACTGGCGAGCATGTTCTTGAGGTCGGAATCCATTGTGCTTGCACAATCAAATCACATTAGAGATCGAGCTTAAAAATGCTAAAATTAGCATAGAGCAGACAGTTAAAGGAATTAAGGACAAGTGATAGGAGACCTAAATGGAACTCTCCCCCGAGCTCGTGCTCGGCGACCAAGTAATTCCCTTATCTTCAGAGGAGGCTGGGGGAGTCCCTTCCCTATACGTGGAAGTCAACCTCGAAAGGTCCCTATAGTCGTTTTTCCCATATTGGACAGCTATTCCATCCCAGACCTCATTCAGACTATACATTGTGTCATATTTCCCTAGCCAACTATCAAACCTATGGACCCTCTCATCTGCACAGGACCATACATAAAAGTTGTCCCTAAGATCAGGGTGTCGGGTTTATGCTTAAGTAGGGAAGGAGACCACAAGGCCGAGCTAAGAATGACCTTACCTCTGTCAATCAAGCTCGAGGGCTCATCATTGGCATCGTTCCACGAGCACGGACTCCTACGACAGTGAGCTGGGGATCATGCCTTAGAACTTTGCCTCGGAGGAAGACTGCCGGTTGGGAGAGGCACAAACTCCCACTTGGTATACTTCTCATATGCCCTGTCGTCTATTGATTGATCCTTCTCCAGGAGGCTGCAGGCTCGAAGCCTATCTTCGTGAAGAAGATAGGACAGGGAGCGCCTGCCATATGGAAGCTGGAGCAAAGTTTCTTTATGCTCTCTCATTGCATCCATGGGAGTAGGACAGTGATAGTTAGCTGAAGAATCGAATATATTATAATTAATTCGAGCCTAAACAAAAGTCGAGCACGAAAAGAAAAAGGATCGTATACTTACAGATTCACCTGAACGAGTAATATTTGGAGGGATCCAAGCCATCCATCCAGAAAAACGCCAGTTTGAAGTTAGGAGGATGATTGGAAATGTCCTCAAAAATCTTCTTCTCTCTAGGATAGCTCGAGAGGTAGTAGAAGCCATCTCTTCCCTGAGGGGTTGCTTTTTAAGCAAAAGAGATATAGAATCTCTCTTGGCGAAGGTCCTTCCCACTTTAGTTCGTGGTAAAGTGACCTCAGGGCTGACAAGACCCTGTACGAGTTGGTTTGGAGTTGGAAGGGTGTGAGCCCAACAAAATCTAGAAAGTCCTTAAAAAAGGACTTCAAGGGAAATAAGGCACATGCCTTTATATGCTCGTGGCTCCAAGCCGCGAGCTTTAACTTATTGTCAGGATTGCCATCTCCCGGGGCACGGCAGCTGCGTTCCTTGGAAGTCGGAGCTCGATACCTTAGCGAGCCCGACAATCCTAGGTCGTGGCATGCTAGGATGTTGGTTATTTGTCCTAGTGAGGAAACCGAGCTCCAATAGTGCCCGGCCTCGAAAAACTCTCCCCTCGAAGTAGGTATGGCAGTCGGCTACGAGGTGGATGGACAATTCGTTGACTCCTCCATCAGTGAAAATTTGAGTTTGCCTGGTTTGTAAGCGACCGTTACTTTAAGCTTGGAGTCGAAAGGAATTGGTTTGGGCCCAGGGTCCGGGTCTGGATAGATAGCTACTCGAAGTTTTTTTCTATTTCTCTCTTCAACCTCGTCAATTTGGCGTCGAAAGTGAGCTCGAGTATCCTCTTGCTCATGCCTCACTTCGTGCTCACGGATTAGCCACTGATTTCGAGTAAGGGGGGACTCTGGGCTTGGAGTCTTCGGTCAACAAGGAATCGCGAGTAATGACCCCCACCGTTTTTCCAAATTCTGCGACATCTAGCAAGAAAGAAAAAGGGTGAGGGCCAGGCACACAAGAAATCAAGGATAAAAATTGAAATGGTTCGAGCTCGAATTCTCGAGACCATGGAAAAAGCTCGATCAAAAGAACGAGATCAGGCTTGGGAGAACTTGAGTTATTTAAAGAGTCGAGCCTCAGTATGTATTTGACGTAAAGGGAGAAGAGTGGATTTATTTTTAAAAATCCCTGATTTTTAGGGAAAAAGTTGGTGGTTACTCAAAAAGGTGATATATTTGGGAAACGTGCAATTTAAAAACCCTAATTCCATACCCTTTTTCCTGGTCTACACGACATCATCCGAAACCTAAATGAAGAACTATATTTGCATCTTTCACGCAAAATCTGGGTTTGGAACCCATAATACCAGAAAAATCTTAGAGCTACACAGTTTCAGCTTAAACATTCTAGTGCCTAACTAGTAAATGTGCCTACAGTGTAACAACAATACAAACATGCACACAAAAATGTAGAAAGTAGAATAAATATAAGAACATATGGGGTCAAGAATAGATACTTACACAATGAAGCTGGTGGATACAGAGAAATTGATGATCGAAGGAGCGGTTTCAGAAATGATCTCACGGATTCGAACAAGCCAGCTTTGTTTTGTCTTCTTGGTTTGGAAAACATGCAAGAACAAAGCAAATTTTGAGTTCTGGTTTTTTCCTTTCTATTCTCTTAAAACACAAGATGTGAAAATGAAATAAGGAAGATGACAGGCATATTTATAGGCCCCAAAGGATGTCAAGCATCGAGGTGATCTGGACCGTTGGCTGAATTCAGTATCTGATTGAACGGTCAAGAACGAATGAAAGGACGACGGCATAGAATTGGCAGACGAACGGATGTGCGCATGGTGCAAAAGACGCTCAAGTACTCTGACCATTCAATGCATGTCTGACACGTGTCCACACTCGAGTGTAATGAATGATACCGTTTCCAAGAAGGGCAGTTCAAAAGTTTCCTTATCATAGGATTCGAATTAATACTTTTAAGGGAGCAAAATGTTACACCCAGATTTCGAGCATGAAATTATGATCCCGAAATCCACGCTCGTCTGGTGGGAGCTAGAAATATACACAGTCGTCATATGATCCTTCAGTCGAGTTTCTTTGTTGTAAGTAACGACCTCAAAAAGCTCAAGGATGTGTAGCCTCGAATATTCTCTAAGCTCGCAATGGCCATGGTTCGACACTTGTAGATTTTTCCCTAATACATCTCTTGTCTTCAAACAAGATGCTTGAGCTCGGGAAGTGTAAGCTCAAATGAGATGACTTCATCAATAGTTACTTGTTCCGAGCATATACAAAGTTAGGCGAGGAGCTCGTGATCGACTATTAGTCTTGGAGATTTGATGAATCTCGTACCTGAGTTAATCAATTATATGTGAACATATTTATTGTTGTACAATCCCATTGCTTAAGGGATATTATCCAATCTGTTATCTGATCCCACTTTTCATGGGACGTTTCCATGTATGTGGGAAATCATGCATTAAATAGCATTATATTAATTGATTCACAGAATATCTTCCCGAGATATGTGGGAATGAATTCTGCAAACCTTCCCTATAAATAGAGAAGGAAGCACCATTTGTAAAGGACCGAATTCTGATTTCTGGAGAGAAAATGCTGGGCAACTATTCTCTGAAAAGTTTCCAAAAAACTCCTAAGTTTTAATAACATAGACTCGTGGACTAGGTAGATTTAACTGCTGAACCACGTAAAAAACTTGTTGTGTTCATCTTTATTCATTTCCTCCAATATTTTCTTGTTTAATTGCTCTTCAATTTAAGTTGATGAAAAAGGGCGTCAACATCATCTATTATTGCTCCATGCAGTTCAGCTTCCTGAAAGTAGTTTTTCACTTTGATCAGATGATCATGAACATGTTGAAATGGTGCCATCTAAGCATTGGCATATTTCTTGGTGGCCTCAAAACGAGTCTACGCTAAATTGGGACCAAACATATCTTGGAGATGATCCATGATTTTGTAGGTCGTCTCTACATTCTCCACTTTTGTCTTGAGAGTGTCGACCATACTAGTCAACATGTAGTACCGCGCCTTGTTGTTAGCCTTTTGCCAACACTCATACTTATCCCTGACAGACTTTGTAGCTCCTTTAGCTGGAACTTCTGGGGATTCCTCAGTCATGATGAACTTGGAGTTGTCACCAATCAACACAATGTTGATGTTTTTCTTCCATTTATGGAAGTTTTCTGTAGTGAGTTTCTCCATAGAAAGTTGAGAAATGATGAGAGTAGACACAACTATAATGATACTACAAATTATCAATAAAACTTCTATTCACACAAATTTCAAGAAATAGCACAACATATACAAAAAATATATAAGATATGAGAAAAAAAATACCATAAACTAACATATCTCTATTTCTTTAGGTTTCTAATTAATCTATGATATCCTTGTCTCGGTTGGAGGGAGTAAAAATTACCACTAGTTAAATAAAGTTGTAAACTTATTTAATAATGGACACCATCATTAACAACCTACTATTCGGTCAAAATAACAAAACAAGATCTCTTATTTTATAAGCTAGACCCACGGTTTCGATAATCATAGATTTAGTCATAGTAGTCACCGTAGGGGTGAGTCTAGTAGAATTTGACCTATAATTATCTATCTTTCGAAATCTAACCTTGTCAAAATAACTAATGAACACCTTCCGTAGGGGGATGAATCAAAGTGTCTCTAGGCCCCATTAAGATATTGACCTCGTTAAACCAATGGTTGAGATCAAATATAATTCTTAAAATAAGCTCATTATAAAAATAGTGTTTTTGTTATTATTTTTCAAAAATTAATGACTATGGCTCTCCAAAAAATTATAAGATTAAAATTTAAAAACCAAAGTCCTATAATTTCCTATTATTTCTAAAGTGTCACATTGAAACAAATTCAATTAATTTAGAATTACTATGTTGCTAATCACAATTTAGGTTTAACTAATATAATGAACCTATACAATTAAGTCCAACTCAGTCAAATGGGCCTTAACATTTGGGCTTGCATGTAGGAGGGCTAGGTCCAGTATGTCGTTCCCACTGCTAAGGCCCCCTAACTTCCACACAAGGTCCAAAAGACAGGAATTTAAACCTTCATTTTATTAATTATTATTTATTGATTTAGCCCACTATAGTCATGCAAACCAAATGGGCATTCACAAGTAGTTACACCCACAAGAGATGAATTTAAGCTTTACATTTTCTAATGGGCCCAAATAAAACCTATCATTTTATGACTATTTTATTTCGAAAAATCCATATATTAAACAAACATATGGGCCACTATATGCATATAAGCCCAATTGCAAAAATACCACATATCGTGCAAACAGGCATTTTATAATTGGATGAGTCTAATCATGTTACTATATGAGCAAGTCTAGAATTTATGCAAAAATACCACAATTTATTTCATTTGCAAAAAATACCACAATTAATTTTCTAGAATTTATCCAAAAATTTGAATTAATTAATTTTTACAAAAATAAATAAGTCAATTTATATGAAATTTATCAACAATTAACAAAAGTTAATTTAAATTTTATTTATTAACAATCAACTTAGTTTAGGTCATTTTGAAAAAATATTTTTTAATTTAAATAGGATTTATCAATAATTAACCACAGTTAATTTAAATCCCTTTTATTAAAAAATATTTCATTAATTTGTTTGAAAAACGTGATATTTTTAAAAATTTAACCAGTTATAAATTTTTAAAACAAATATCATCATCTATTTTTTAAAAAATATCTTAAACAGTTAAACAAATTCAAATATCTATAAAAATATCTAGTCAACAAATTTTTAAATTTCAAATTCTTTAAATATTAAAATCCATAGTATAATTAGATATTAATATCTTTAAATATCAGATTTAAAAAAAAATATCAAGTATTTAAAAATATCTTTAATATCTGATAACTTAATTATAGTATTTTAATATCTAAAAATATTTAAAATTAATTAGTGAACTCATTTTAAAATTTTAATTTTAATATTTTTAGAAAATATTTATTTTTTAAAAGATCAAACAACAAAAATATCATATTTTAGAAAAGATATTTTTAAATAATAGAAAAGATGTGATATTTTTGTATTAACCTATTAAAAAATACATTCAAAAATTAATTTTTTTTTAAAAATTATCGTAGGGCGCGGCCACGGGATGATCTGGGCAAAAAAATGTGTACTGGCCGCGACAAGGGATTAATTGTGGTCGCGGCAACAAGCCCTTGTTACCTAGGCCGCAGCACGTGAAAAATAGCGGCCACAACCCGAATTTTTTTTTTTAATAAAATTTGTTTAATTTTTCAACCCAAAAGTATTTTCTAAATAATTTTTATCATGTTTTACATCAAATAAAGAATTTATATAAAAATTATTTGCAAAGAAAACACAATAAAATAACTTAAATATGCTCATAATCACATAAAATTCAACATGCATCATAAAAATCATGAAATCCATCTAATTACTCAACACATCAAATAATTCAATTTTACCATGTTCATGCATGAAAATAAAGATTATCAAAGGCTCTGAGGCCTATTGATAGAAAAACTTATTCAGGATCTTGTTTCTTTTCATGTAAATTGTATATTAAACATATTAATATAATAAAGCCTAGAATATGTTTCTGATAACTTCATTTTAATGTCATTTTAGAATGTGTTTTTGTGGTAACCATGAATCTTTATGTTTGTTTTGTGCAAGGTTACTCTTTTGTTTGTCTTTTTTGTAGGATGGTGCGATGAATCACGAGAATAATGTAAAAAGAAGTGAAAATGGTGGGAAAACGAGGCTCTTGGCGGTTGTTGGACTCAAAATTGTGCTAAGGATGATTAAAAGACGAGTTTTGATGAAGATATGAGGTGAAAGACCTAATCTGAGAAGAAATTGAATTAAAGTCATGACTTAGGCTTATAAGTCGTGACTCAAGGTGAAGTCAGAGACGCATAGATGCTGGATGGAATTAGTGTCACGACTTGGACTTACAAGTCGCGACTCAAGAGGAAAACAGAGGCTCAGCTAAGGGAAAACTTAGACACGGGCCGTGACATGATGATGTTTAAGTCGCGGGGCCTGAGGATTTATACAAAAGCAAGAGGCTCCAACACAGTCATACATCACAACCCAGAGAAGGCCAAGTCAGTTTTTAATTACGTTTAATGAGTTCATGAGGTCAGTTTTTAATTACGTTTTTAGAGACTAATTGTGATTCTTAGGCTAGTTATTATGCAGTTTTATATTTTTCTTCCTTCTTTAAGTTTATGAATATTATGTTTTTGAATTATTATTTTGTTGATTTAGTCATGTCTGATATGAACTAAACAATTTTTATCTAGGGTTTAATTAGTCTCTTGGATTTTTATTTAATGTTACTATGATGTACTATTGATTTTTCTTCTTTATTCTAATCTTTATAATGTTTGCCTTGTTATATTATTTCATATAATATAATGTTAGATTAAATAATGTGACAAAATGTGATTTTTCACACAAATGTGATTTGTCACATCTTGTAACATATTATTGAGAGTCACAAAAATTAGACACATGTGTGTGCCCAAATGTGACATATTTTGGAGTTACAAAATCAGTTACAAATTTGTAACTCCCAAATATTACCCAATAATGTGTATATTATATGTTACACATTCGATATTGGATTTCACAAAGCCATGATGAAATATGGCTGTCGGAGACATGTTTTTAACTCCCAATAAGTGTTTGGAGGTTACAAAATCATGTGGAAAAGGATTTGCGACGTTTTGGAAAAATGAATTTTTGTGCTAAAAATGGCCCGTGGCTGTGGCCTGGGGATAGAAGCCAGTAGCCGCGGCCACTGAAAAGTCCTGGGCGCGGCCAGTGAGGCTAACAACCTATATGGTTTTTCAGTTTTTTCCAAATTGAACGGTTCTAACATCCCAAATAACTCCCAAATCTCCATTTTAATTCCATAAACATCCAATTAAACATTGGTAATAGCCATGGGGGTTGGTGGAATTTGAAATTCAAAGGAATATCTCAAACTCTATAAATAGGAGTCTAATGCTCACTTGTAAGACACACCATTTTCCATCCACAAAGCACTTGGCTGGAAAATACACCATAGAGGCTTAATAATTCCAGAGAGCTATTTCCTAGAGAGATCCCTTAGTGCTTAGAGAATAGGGGGAGATAAGCTTTTGGACAAAGGTTTTGAACCTTGTTCAAGTTGGTGATCCCCACTACTCTACACTTTCGTTATGTGAGAGCTTGTTCTTTTCATTGATCTTTTCATTCTGTTGTTCTTCTTGTATTATTAGTGTATTGAGTTTATAATTCTCTTCCTTCTCTTATTTCTATTTACTTGTATTTTGAGCAAGTGAGTTGTAATATTTATTTAATCAATTACCTTGTCTATTGTATTCTTTGCATAGAGTGGTATTTTGGTTTTTTTCATATTTCCATTGAGCAATAACATATATTCTCTAACAATTAAAAGCTTATTTTCTTTTCAATTGAAGGAGAAACCATGGAGATCATATGAGGATCCAACTTTGAAAAGATGGTAAGATAAGGTAATGTTCTTCTTTGGTTTTCTTAGAAGATCTAATGGTTTTTATATAGTGATAGAAATGAGAAGAAGAAAAGTTTATAAATGAGGTTCATTGTTTTAATAAATCTCCTTTGTTTTTCAAATATAGTGGTTAGATTAGAAGATAATTTAATATCTTGAGTTTTTGTTATATGTGATCAATGTGTAAATAATCTAGTAGGTTATTGGGTAATATGCTAGCATATCATAGAATTGTGTTATTTTGTGTTAATGGGAAATTATTAGAATGACAACTATATGAGTTTTATATGACATGTATAAATATATTGATTTTGTGAATCAATAGAAATGTGAAATCATATGTGTATGATATTTTGAATTCATGTTTTCATATTAATAAATAGTCATATTAGTATGATATTAGTCATGTATGTTGACAACTATGTGAGATTATATTTCAAATATTTGTGAGATGATAATATGTTTTATCCTATATCATCATAATGTAATAAGTTGTATTATTTGGAAATTAAAATTCTCATTTAAAGTGTTGAGCATCTCAATTATGAGATAAGAAAAGATGAACCTAAGGGGGTTACGTCTTTTGATAAGTGTCTTGCCATTGCAAGAAAAATAGATCAAAGTGGATTAAAAAATTGTGGGATGACATATTGACTTAATAGACTTATAGTCTAGAGTGTGGTCAAATGAAATATATTTGAGAATTATTTAGTGACAATAATTCTTAAATATTGAATGTCTCAATGAGGAGACATTAAAAAAGTGGAGAAGCAATTTTGAATCTTTACACCAATGGTGAATAAAAGATAACTTTATTCATTTTGGTTAAAGATGATGATATGTTTAAATTAACCTCAATGAGGAGATAATTTTAAACTAAAACATAAATTAAAGTGTTTAAATAAATCAATGAGGGTTTATTTTCTTAGATTTAAAGTGTTTAAAAATTGACATCTACATTTTGATTTTGATGAGAAAATCAATGGATGTCAAATTGATTTTTTCAAAAGAATCTCAAAGAGACTCTTAGAAAATACACGAAAGTTGTTTAAGTGATTTTTGAGATTATTTAGACAACTAAAAGTGAAAATGAGTGATTATTTGTTTGAGAAATTTTCACATGATATTTGTGTTCACATTTTTATTTTGTTGAATACATAAAAGAAAGAAACTAAGTAAAAGTTGCTTTGAAAGAAATGTTCCTTGCTTTAGCAAGTAAATAAATCAAGATAAACATTGAGGTTTTTATCTTGACCCATTGAGAGTTTATCATGTGGCTTAGAGGACTTATGATGAACTTTGAGAATTATAAGTCTAGATTTATCTTGGAGGATAAAGGACTTAATAAAAATGAAGAGATTTCTATTTTAAAGTGATATTTTATTATCACTATGTGGGAAATGTGGGGGTGATGCTCCAAAGTTAATCAATTTATTTTGTTGATAATAATTGATTAATTTGGTCATCCTATCAAATAGGTGATTTGGAATTTCACATTCTAAATCACATTGGCTATATGTGTATAGAACAGACAAATCTAGATATGTATGGTGTCTAAAGTCATTTTTTGTAATATTTTGATTCAAGAAGGAATCAATTTAAAACATAAAGGAGAATTCTAGAAACAAAGAGGTTTCTAGAATTAATATTCAAGGAAAATATTTATCTTGGATATTAAACTATAAAATAGTGGGGGTGTTGACTATGGACAAAATCATTATTTTAAAGAGGTAACTATTTTAATCAAACTATGGCTAGCAACAAAGTTTGAATAAAATAAAGAGAGTGTTTAAAGTATGCATACATGAGAAAAGAAATGATTCAAATGGAATCATTTATACATCTCAAGGGGTGGTACTTAGACTCCCTAAAGAGATTCATGGTTGATGGTAACTGTAACACCCTAAACTCCAGGGATCGTTACGGTGTGCCTTATAAACAGTGCTAAACTCACTAATCGAGTAATTTGGCCAAAATCGTGTAACTAAGTATGATTAGTGGTTTAGGGATTAAAAATTTTGGTTAAGATATAACGTTTCATTAGAACGTTTACTATATATATTGGGATCCCAAAAATATAATTTTAAGTTCTATTACAAGAATATATTTACAACCAGCCGATCTAAGCAACAAAACAGGGTTTAACCCTTGTTCCTCTTTCAACCCTCAGCCGTGGCGGTTGAGCAGCCGCATATGTACACATTGCCACCTAAGCTCTCCAACTCAGGGATGTTCCAGCTTTCTTTTGCCTTTACATGCACCACATAGCACCCGTGAGCCGAAGCCCAACAAGAAAACTCAATATGCTCAGGAACAGTAATAACATGTCATCAAATCATAAGGCACACGCCTAGAAAATATAGCCCTATTCAAACAGGCAAATGAGTTTACGTAATGATGAATATACAACATCAACCGATGATCATAATAATCATCCAGGACTTTCAGTCCAAAATAAGAAAGTGACAGTTGAAATAGTCATTATGGTGGGTTCTGTTCTCATTAGCCATGTGACGATAGGGTCACCGGGGCTTGTAAATAAGTGATCATTTCACTAGCTTAAACAAGACAGGTGTTTGATGAACTAGTCACCAAAATAAACTACCGCATGACCATAGAGTCACAACCATGGGATTCCGCTCCCTAGCCAAGTGGCAAACAGTCACCTAGGCCTTAGGCCCTGGCTCTGAGTAACTAGCCCTAGACTAGTCAAGTGCTTATAATTTTCATCGACCTTAGGGTTGGTCTAGCATCAATGCTCCCAGAGTCATTCAATGATGATATCGATTAGATCTAATCTTTTATCGGCCCTGCATTCATAACGCTTATGCCGTTTTTGACTCTCAGGTTAGTAATACGCGACCAGTGCCGACCCTGACTAGTCAGTGCCATACACAAGTAAGCAATGCTACCAAACATATATCATATGTCAAATATCTGAATACAGGGCATTCAACATGCTTACTTAACAATTTCTAGCATAATTAGGATTATGCATAAACATAGAGACTCAAGCTCTGAACAATCTCATATTCAATATTCATAGCATGCCCTAATCACATGTTTCTCGTACAACACACGCATCACATTTAATCACTTGACATGCCTCAACAATAACCATGCATGTCACATTTAAACATCCAACATGCATCAAGAATAACCATGCATGTCATATAGATAGGGTGCAATTTTCTTACCTTTGGTCCAAGCACAGGTTACCAATAAACGAGCCACAAGCACGATCCTTATTCCAAGCCTATAGTGATAACCTAGTCACAACTGTAAACGGTGATCCAATAAGTTCAAGTTCTAAAACCATTCCTGGAACCAAGACCTAGCCTCCGAGACATCCAATCCCACTAATCCGGGTAGTAGGAATGATCCCGAGGCCTAAGGTTTGAGTTCCCAAGCTTAAAACATCATTTCGCCCATAAATACCCTCAAGCGCCGCGACCCCAACTCACTGAGCTGCGACCCCCAGCCAAAATAGAGGCATCAGGGGAAAGAGCCACGGCGCCCTACGCCCAGTGCCGCGACCCCCAGAGCTCACAACACACTCCACCTACTTGATCGAGCTTGGGTCGCGGCGCCCAAGAACAGGGCCGTGGCCCAACCTTGGACTAGTCATTTTTCCCCGAATTTAACCATTTTAAAACCTCCCAAAAACATATCCAAACATCTCCAAACTCAAAAATCAAAGTTCCCAAACATCCCCATCATCCAAAACCAACAAAACCCAAGCCTCAAATCTAACAAAAACTCATCAAAACACATTCCAATACAAGCTTAAAATCTTTAAAAAAACTTAAAACTTAAAACTTGAATTACCTTTGATTGAGTTGTTTCCAACTAAATCCTTTAGCTAATTAGCTTCTAATCTTCTCTAGGATCGCTATGCCTTGATCCTCGCTCAAATCCGAGTCCTAGAACTTAAGTTATCTTCGAAAATGCGATCGGGAGATGAAAATGGAACTTAGAGGGAGAGAGAACATTCTTTTTATTTCTTTAAAAGGTTACTTCAAGCTTAAGTAGTCTCAAATAAATCCTAATGCTCGGGGTCCCGAAAACAACCCTGGGGACAAAATAGTCAAAACCTCCAAAATTTCCCCTGATCTTACTAACTCCCAATTTATCACCAAATATTTATTCCCATTACCTAATAACCCGGTAATGCTCTAAATACCCCTTAACTCACTCCGAGTCAAGAATATATCTCGTTGTGACTTTCCCACTTGCTTACCTCCTAGGATCGTCTCGTGCTGGGTAACCATGGCATAACCAAATAATAATAAAGCACCACACACATATCACATATATGCCAAATATGCCCGAAATGGCCAAAATATGAAAATCACCCAATTACTCATAAATGGGTTCACATGCATATTTAATACACCTAAACATGCATATTATCATTTAATAACACAATAAATCAATTATGACCCTCCCGGCCTCCTAATCAAGGTCCTAAACCTTCTTAGGAAATTTGGGGCATTATAGTATCCTATCTTAATACTAGTCACCAAACTAGTATTAGGTTCAATAGGTAATAACAAGTCAATCAAGTGAATAGTAGTAATACTCAAATTTTGTCCCATCTGAGATATGAGTACCAGTATGTTACCAAAATGAGGGTTAAAACCGAAAGATTTTTTTAATAGAACTCAATCTTGAAAAGACAAGTATTTTAGGGTAACAAAATACTGTAAGAGTTCTACCTATATAGACCTAGGGGTGGTGCCGCCCCTCATGAGAATTGGGAGTCATTCTCAAGAAAAGTCAGCGAATGGAATGTGCACATGGCCATTAACGGTGCAAAAGCGAGACATTGAGGTCTCAAGTGAACACAACAAAGGCGTGTGTGTTATCACTGGTTTGTTATCAAGGGATAGTGGTTCAATACTTCGGCAACCAAAATTTCAACAAACTTTGTGATAATTACATTAAGGTAAAACTTAAGTCAAAAGACATTTTACTACTTATGCACCAATGCAAAGGTTTCTATAGAGAGTGATTATTTAATCAAGTGGGGGAATATTATATTTTAATATAATGTTTGATTGATTAAATAGGTGTTACAAAAAGTGATTATTTAATCTAGTGGGGGAATGTTATATTATTTCATATAATATAAGGTTAGATTAAATAATGTGACCAAATGTGATTTGTCACTCAAATGTGATTTGTCACACCTTGTAACATATTATTGAGAGTCACAAAAATTAGACACATCTGTGTGCCCAAATGTGACATATTTTGGAGTTACAAAATCAGCTTCAAAATTGTAACTCCCAAATATTACCCAATTATGTGTATATTATATGTTACACATTTGATATTGGATTTTCACAAAGCCATGATGACATATGGCTGTAGGAGACATGTTTTTAACTCCCAATATGTGTTTGGAGGTTACAAAATCATGTGGGAAAGGATTTGTGACGTTTTGGAAAGTTTTGGGAAAATGATTTTTTTGTGCTGAAAATGGCATGTGGTCGTGGCCACTGACTTTCAGTGGCCGCAGCCTAGGGGACAATAGCCAGTGGCCGCGGCCACTGAAAAGTCCTGGCTGCAGCCAGTGAGGCTGACAACCTATATGGTTTTTCAGTTTTTTCCAAATTGAACGGTTCTAACATCCCAAATAACTCCCTAATCTCCATTTTAATTCCATAAACATCCAATTAAACATTGGTAACAGCCATGGGGGTTGGTGGAATTTGAAATTCAAAGGGGTATCTCAAACTCTATAAATAGGAGCCTAATGCTCACTTGTAAGACACACAATTTTCCATCCACAAAGCACTTAGCTAGAAAATACACCATAGAGGCTTGATAATTCTAGAGAGCTATTTCCTAGAGAGATCCCTTAGTGCTTAGAGAATAAGGGGAAATAAGTTTTTGGACAAAGGTTTCGAACCTTGTTCAAGTTGGTGATCTCCACTACTCTACACTTTGGTTGTGTCAGTGCTTGTTCTTTTCATTGATCTTTTCATTCTGTTGTTGTACTTATATTATTAGTGTATTGAGTTTGTAATTCTTTTCCTTCTCTTATTTCTATTTACTTGTATTTTGAGAAATTGAGTTGTAATATTTATTTAATCAATTACCTTGTCTATTGTATTATTTGCATATAGTTGTATTTTGGTTTTTTCCATATTTCCATTGAGCAATAACATATATTCTCTAACATGCTTAATGCTTAAAAATACTTGATCAATATTTGCTTGATTTTATGATTTTGATTCAAAATTCGAAAGATGAGAATTGATTATGCTATCATTATATAGACATAGGATGTATATTGGACGAAAGTACCTGTATAACCTGTGTAGTAATTAGGTTTCAATTCTTAATGCCCTCTATATGTTTAAGTTTATCGCAGAGATGTAGAAAACCTGCATGTAGATTGAGATCTTATATCTTGAAAAAGAATAGGAATCAAATTATGTTAACTTGCTATTAGAATAGGAAGAAAGAAATCTAGAATTGACTAATAAAATTAGTAGAATGAAAAGTTAATGAAATTTACGCCCTAGGCCTTTTTTAATAGTGATTTTAAATCGTTTAATTAGTTGTTTTTCTTCAAAGTTATTTTCAATTTTAAAATTAAATTCAAAAATAAAAAATTTAGTTACCAAATAGACATTAAAAGAACAATTGTTGGTAATTGGAAAACAGTCTTAGTGGGAACGATACTCTACTTATCATATATTACTTGAATCGATTACGTACACTTGCATATATATATTTTCGCAATTAGTTTCTAAAATTGAATTCAAACAGGGATAATGATAAGAACACTTACATTATTGTGCAGTGGAATGAGTCTTTCCTTCAGTTTCTCTAACCCTTGTATCCTTTCTGTCACAGGGTATCACCAAGAAACTGAACAGTTCTTCAATTTTCTTCACAGCCTTTCAAGTATCCTTAGAATAACCTAGACTTGAGTGGGTCATTCTCAACATATGAGATAGATACAAAGAGACGAAGAATAGAAGAGAAAATTGAGGCTTAGAAAATGACTTATGCTGTAGAGAGAATCTAAAATATAGAGCATTAAGAATGGATCTTCTAATTTTCCGTCAGATAATCTTTCTTTAATCTGTTTTCAACTCTCACTTAGCATTCTTTTTATAGGCTCAATTAGGCTATTTATTTAATTAAATAGTCAATAAAATAATAGCCAATAATCAGCCATAGGTCGAAATTTCCCTTTTAATTATAAGTCTGTTGGACTTAAAATCAAGGCTTGTATTATTTTCTATTGATTAATTAATTAAATAATTATTTAAATCATTTATCAAATTAATTATTTATTAATTTAGAAACCAATTTATATTAATTAATAAATCAGTCCTAATTTTTTTTTCTTCTCTAAATTACATAACTCTGTGAAACTATCCAAAATTGACCTGGTCAACTTTGATAATTCTAATTGATAATTAAATCAATTAATTGGGATTATCTAGATGATTTTATCCAAGGAACAGTGGGGACCATGGGCCTATGAAATCAAGCTCCAATAAGTTATCATAAATTTACTAACTTATTAATTTCTCGTGACTCCACTAAAGACTCAGAATTGCAGCTCTATCACAAATATAGATACATTATTAATTATTCATTGTTACAACTATAATTGTCACTCAATCCTCTATAGATGGTCTACAATGAGATGGGACTAAAATACCATTTTACCACTCATTATATGTTATCCTTAAAACACTTAGTTCCTTGTAAATGATATTTCAATAAACTAATATTAATTACTGAAATGAGATCTCTACCATTTAGCACCTTGAACAAAACTAAAAGGAAACCATCATTTCACTTCTTCATCAGACGCTACAGATGTTCATATCTATGATTAACACTCACATCAATTATACTATCGAGTTCCCAAGATGTACGTATGGGCTAGTCCGCAGGGTAGGCTAGTAACGAACAAGTCAATATCTCAAATAATACAATCAGTTAGAATACTAACCACTCAGAATTGAGATTGAATTGACCTATTGTCAACTATATGATATGACTAGAATAGATAATAATTGTATGTTTACTTATCCTATCAATGTCAATATCGTTCCAGTCCGATGTAACAAATACATCTGATCTTATCTACTTTGCTAATTTTCTGGAATGAAGATAACACTACAATATGTAATTAGTGTTGGAAATGTGCCCTGAAAGCATATGTAGTGGACATTGTTTTTATGAAATAAATAAATAAATTGAATTTGTTATGCATATATTTTATGGACTATATTATTCTATGATAATATTATGTAAATATCAAGAAAATTCCTAAGTTCATGAATGTAATCTTAAACACGTATTAGTACGAGAGGATTGTGTTTGAGATAAATGAACTTGAATAGTTCGCAGCAAAATAAAGTTATGGAATCTTTAGATTAATTACTGCAAGTACGGTCCACTAGTATTATGAATACATGTGATCTAGATCCGGATCACTAGTGTGGTAGGACACTTTAGTGGAGGTGCTTTATATATTAGAGAATATATAGAACTGGACCAGATATGTTTATTAATACTTAGTTAAATACCGTTTCGAAGTATTAATTAAATATATCAACTGATGATCATATACAAATAGATCTTAATCCTGAGGTTACTATGAACTCCTGTTTATGTTATATGAGTTCTTTGATTCACTTGTTAGGGTCTGTCAGAATGATCAGGCTAAAAACTTTTGTTTTGGGAACTCATTAATATAGATGGCTGGGGACATAGTGTACAGATATGGAATCTATACCTTCTCGCAAGAGATTGAATGATGGTTCTCTTAAGGGTTGACTTTTGGGATTGAAAGGTTATCGAGCTCAAATTCATAATTTTGTTATGAATTAACCTTCACTAGTAGAGTCAATGGTACTTAAGGAAACAAGACATAATTAAAAGGGTAAAACGGTAATTTTATTCCCGATTAATTATGAACCATTATTAGAGGGTCAAGTTGTATGCAATGATTAAATCAATGGACGCTTTATTATTATAAAGTACTCAGTAAATGAAATGTCTATAATTACAAGAGTGCAGTCTCATATTTATAGTGGAATAATCATGAGATTAATAAATTAAGATTATTTAATTAAAGAGTTTAATTGATAATCTCAAATTTATTGGAGCTTGGAATTATAGGTCCATAGGTCCCCATAGCGGCTCTATCAACACTGTTCAAGGTAACAGTTGAAATGAAGGGAAAATAGTTTAAAGACATATTTAGGAAGAAATTTGTTCTTCAGGCCAAATATGCAATTATATGATAATGGTGATTAATTAATTAATTACAAATTAGTTGTAGTTAACCAAATTAATTAATATTTAATTATTATATAATTTTCGACATTATACTAAATAATTAAATTAAATTTCAAAATTTAATTAAATAATTAATTAATTGTAATTTTCGAAATTATGATTAATTAAATATTTATTTTCGAAAATTTGGGTTTAATTAATTAGTAGAATTAATTAAATATCTTTATTTGAGTGGGAGATGATAATCTGATAAGTTCAAATTGGATTTAAATTTAAAAGATTGATATTTATTCAAATAATTAATTATATTTGATAATTAATTAAAAAGATAGTTAATTTGAATTAGCTATCAGGTTGTTAGATCTTATCTGACAAAGAAATTTTAATAAATAATTAAATAAAATTTGAAAAACTAATATCCCTAGAAATTAGGAAGCTACACGTTCACGCGCAGTCCATAGACTGTGTGTGGCGTGTAGAGCAGTATTTTTTCAGGGATGGGATTTTCAATTTTATTTGTTTAATTAATTAATTAATGGATAATTCAAAAATTGGTTTTTGGATTTTTTCATTAATGGAATAATTAATTAATTAAAAAGTAAATTGTAAAATGGTTACAGATTTATTTTTTAAATTTTGAATATTTTCTGTTAAGTAAGACTGATCAGATTATTATTCAAAAAGAAGAGTAGTGAGTGTGAGACAACTCAGATTATTCGCTCTGTGAAAAATAGAACGATAGTTTTCTCTCTCCCTGAAAATAAAGAACCAATTCTCAGGCCTATTCTTTTGATCTCATGAGTTGAGTACATCAAGAAGAATCACAAATAAACTATCCTTCATTCTCTAAGTGCCCACACATTTCTTGAGGTGTAGAGAACGCTTTGGAAGATCTTGGTGTGAGTACGTGGGAGCGGCTTGGATAGGAAGATCGTTCTAAATACGAAAAGATAGCAAGGACACTTGATAGGCTTCAAGAGGTATGATTTCTATTAGTATCTTGTTTATGATTAATGTATGTATATTAATGGATCCGCATATTTAAAGGTAGTTTAAATATGTTACAAAATTTTTGTTGTACACTGGGCCAACAACACCACCTTTCCGCTGCGTATTAGGAAACTCGTTCCTAACAAGTAGATCATATCATAGATTGGCAAGTCAGTGTAAATCCTGTGCACTAACTAATCTTAGGACTAACTTATTTTTTAACATATAATCATATTTATATTCCACTGTGACTACGTTCCTATAAATATGATTAGCTATATGCTAGAGATTTAATAGAAGTTTATATTAAACAAATAATCATGAAAATAAAACATGTGAGCAAAGTGATTGACCAAGTAAAAAATGATTTCTATTCTTTTATTGATAATAAAATGAGATTACAAAGAAATTGAGTTTTAATTAGGGCATAAAACCCCAACAATTTTTGTCTTGTTTTCAGGAATGCATTATTCAAGAAAAGAAAATAATGCAAAAGAAAAACATGAAAAGGATTGCAGATTCGTAGACTAAGAGATAACTGACATGGAATTTTATTTTCCATTTTCAACATTGTATTAAGTTCTTTTTTCTATAAAGTAATTCTATTATTTTTTTCTAGAAACTATGTTTTTAAATTCCTTATTTTATGAATGAACAAGTTTAATATTTCTTTTGAATAATAAATTCAGTTGTTATTTTTTTTTTTTAAATATACTTGTTCCACCTATTTCATCAATGAGTATAAATGATAATTATGAATTGTTCATTATTGTACAAATCATAGATTTAATAAGACATTTTTATTCCAACCCCAACTAAGTGAAACATATATGTGAATTATTTTTTAGATTGGTTTGTAATTAATTAGACTCATAAAATAAATAAAAGACAGTCTTTTATTGCAACCATTCAAGGGTTCTCTCCCTGTTTATATAGCCTGTTAATTAAAATTAACCAAAAGATCTTTCTCTAATAAAGGCTCAAAATTAACATAATCGTTTAGCTAATACATAGAGATGTATGCTGAACCTTTTAATGTTCAAACCTAAAGGAAATCATAAATAGTAAGCTAATATTGATTGACATTTATTTTAGATATGCTTAACTTTGATCAAATGCAAAGAAAATTTCTAGAAATATTTTATGCAACATTCAAAGTAAAGTCACTTAGAAACTTGTTTGATCTAATCAAAAGGAAGTCTAAACTCGAATTTGGAATTCAAACCCATCTCACATACACTTAGAATTCTAAGCAAATTTAGTATTTTGGAAATGGAAAATAATCATATTAGATAATATTAAATAGATAATGAGTAGTCTTGATTATTTCTATAATTTTAACACTTGTTATACTCTGTACATGGTTGATTGTACAACATCAAAGACTTTGAAGTTGGGATTCACAAGTGGTTATGTGAATGAAAAGTTGAAAATTTTCCATAAAGTCTGTTGACCGCGTTTTTGGCCAACGATGTGAGAACGTCAAAAACGATGAAACCTTCAAGAGAAATAAAACGACATAGACGGGTTTGAAAAGAAAATAAATAACATGCGCAAGTTTTATAGTGGTTCAGCTCCAATATGTTGGTAATAGCCTAATCCACTTAGAATTATGATTATAGATCTGCACTCAAGATCAGATGAACTGAGCCAACTGAGTCTCTTCAGTACAGATTACAAGAATACAAGAATTCTTTCAGATACAAGCACTTTCTCTCTCTAGAAAACTCAGACCCAAAATTTCCCAAAAGTCCTCAAAGAAGAAGAAGAAGAACCTATTTCTAATCCCATAAGCTATATATTTATAGGCTTAGGATCATACATCTGATATCCCCTAGAATCGTGATATTTCATTATATTTATTATATATAAATTACAAAAATATTCAAAATGTAACAGAACACCCAATTTGTGGGAAGAATGAGAGATTCCCGCGTATGCCAAGACCGGTTCTTGTTGAAGCCGTTTATGGGAATCTTGACTTAGTCCCCCTCTATCTGGTCGACCCATATCTCCTTCAAGTTGGTCGAACGCACCTCTACTAGACAGTCATGCACTTGGCTGGTAGGCCACGCACTCCTCTGGTCTAACATGGCACTCTGGTTTAGCATGCCATATCTCATCTAACATGGCACTCTGGTCTAACATGCCACATCTCGTCTAACATGGAACTCTGGTCTAACATGGCACTCTGGTCTAGCATGCCATATCTCTGGTCTAACATGGCACTCTGGTCTAGCATGCCATATCTCTGGTCTAACATGGCACACTGGTCTAGCATGACATTTCTGGGCAGCAATGTCACTCCTGGGAAGTATTGTCACTCCTGGGCAGTAATGTCACTACTGGTCGGACAAGGTCATGCCTGGTCGGTCATGACACTTTTCAAGCCAGTCAAAATTTTATCACAACTCTGAGGAGACAATATATTTATTGACTATTAATGTGTCTTTTACTAACCATGCACTGCCACTTGTCACCTCTATTGCCACGTCATCGATCTCCAATTTTTGGGGATAACAAAGTCATTTAGTGAAACAATTTAATAATCATAAAAGATTACAAAAGAGTTTGTATCACTTTAAATGCTACTTTAATGAGGCATGATTATTATAATCACTATATTTTGTACTAGAAATAATGACTGCAAGTCAAGTAAGCGAGACACTAATAATTAACAATGATAAAACCAAAGAATATCACAAATTCTATAAAGCATTATTGTAGTGGGAGCGTTAGTTAGTAACTACTCCAATACAAATGTAAAGATAGTTAAATTGCTTGTAACACAATCTAACTATACTTCATTCACTTACTAGTAAATGAAATGAAAAGGGTTTTACAGAAAAGAATGGTTGAAACACCATGAATCTAGAAATGGAATTTGGAGTTCTATGACATCTGGATTCTTGAACATCCAACTAAAGTTCATTAAACTTTAGTTTGAAACAGGATATTCAAGATGAAGAGGAGAATAGAGGAAAGTACATACTTTTCGAAGTTAGGTTAATAGCCAAAGGCAATAAATAGAAAGAAGAATTTATTGCTTGATTAAATGCCTTCTACTGTAACCAAAGTTGAATCTATTTACATACTCTTATCCATTTCTTTATGCATTTATTATGAGATAAATCTAAATGAATGTCGAAATAGTCTTTACTAGAATGGATGACATGACAAAAACATTTGAAGATCTCGACCAGAAAGATTTTGTTGTGATTCTTATTCTTAATATCGACAATGTTCTAATCATTGGGAATGATGTAGAGATGTAGTCAATAGAAAAGAAATAGTTTGTTGAACATATCTATATATTGGATTTAGAAAAGCCAAGAATATTCTATACATTCAATTCTATAGAGATTGAAAGAACAATCCTTAGGCCCTGTCTCAAGCAACTTATATTAATAAGAATCTTAAATACTTTAGTTTACAAAATCCAAGAAAGGCCTTTTGTCCTCCTGGTAAGGAGGATGTATTATCTAAATAATAAATGTCAAATTATTCTCTTACTAGAAATTCCTACAACTCTGTGATAGACAATTTAATCTATTGAATGTTATCTTTTCGAATTGAGATTTGTTAAACGGTGGGAATAGTCAGCAGTTATCAATCCATTATGGATTGAGTCATTGAATAATTATAAGGACTTAGGTTTAAGTATCTTAAATATAATAGAGATTATATGTATGTTCATTTTGGCAGAGACCTAAAATCCCAATGGATGATCTTATATAAAATCTTCAACATTGATATCAGAATCAACATCCATAACTGTGGAGGAAACACATTAATCTAGAAATGTGTTAGACATTTCATATTTGTATGTTTCACCACAATAGCCGGAATATAATAGCTACGAGCAGTTAAATAGGCTATTTGATTTAATTAAGATCTTTGACATTCTCGAAAGGTTTACAGACTTGAATAAATAGCTAGCATCTCATTGCAAAAGCAATGAAGATACAACTATTCTAGAAGAACTAGAAATCATAAGTGGGTAAAGCACATGAAATGAAGTATCATTGAATAGAAGACAATTTTACATAATTGATGTAATAATCTTGAAGATAACTTCAAAACAGTTTCTTACAAAACTGTTACAAAGACTTTGTCAAAAAAAATCGGTCAGGAGAATATGATTGACATATTAGAAGAGATGCCTCAATTTGCTTTAGGGAAAGTGGGATATTGTTGGGAATGGTGCCCTTAAAGTAATTGTAGTTGACAAATGTTTTAAATGAAATAAATAATTGAATTGAATTATTATATATAGACTATGTCCGATATTATATGATAATATTAATTGATTATCAGAAAATTCCAAAGTTTATCTATGTGGTCTTAATCTCATATTCGTATAGGAGGATCGAGATTAAGATAATAAACTTAAATAGTTCGCAGTAAAATAAGTTATGGAATCTTTAGATTAATTACTGCTAGTACTGTCCACTAGTATTATGAATACATGTGACCTAGATCCGGGTTACTAGTGTAGTAGGACACTTTAGTGGAGGTACTTTGCATGTCGAGAGTATGTCAAACTGGACCAGATGTGCTTTCTTAATACATGTTTAAACATCATTTCATAGTATTAATCAAACACATCAAACGATGATCATATACACGATGATCTTAATCGTGAGGTTACCATAAACTTCTATGCATGTCATCGATCCTTTGATTCAGCGTTAAGGTTTGTCTGAATGATCAGGCTAAGAACAATTGTTTTGGGGACTCAATGATTTATATGGCTGGGGACGTAGTTTAACAGATTTGGAATCTATACCTTCTTATAAATTGAATAATGGTTCCCTATTGGGTTGACTTTTGGAACTGAAAAGGTTATGAGCGCTCACATATCAAACTTGTTGTGAGACAACCTTCACTAGTAAAGTCAATGGTAATCTAGGAACAAGATATAGCTAAAAGGGCAAAATAGGAATTTTATTCCCATTTAATTATGAACTATTAATAGAGGATTAATTTTGTATGTAATGATTATATCAATGGACACTTTATTCTTAATAAAGTACTCAGTACATATATGTCTATAATTATCAAAAGTTCAATCTCATATTTTTAGTGGAGTAATCATGAGATTAATAAATATGACTATTTAAGAGTTCTGATTAATAATGTAATATTTATTGGAGCTTGATATTATAGGTCCATAGGTCCCCATGGTGGCTCTATCAATACCATATCAAGGTAATAATTGATACAAGGGTATAACTGTAATTTGGGAATTTGATAATAATTTCATTCTTCGGGTCAAGTATGCAATTATAAGCTAATTGAGGTAAAATAATTAATTTAGAATTAATTATTAATTTCAAAAATGTATTTATTAATTTAAATATATAAGTTTTTGAATTTCATATATATAAATAAATCAATTAAGTTTTGAAATTGATTATTTTATTTGAGTGGGAGAAAATAAAATTAGTAAGTCAAAAAATAATTTTTTATTTATTTAATTTTAAAAGATGATGATAATGATGATCATCAATTTGAATTTTGAATTTAGGATTTAAATTTTGAAATATGGTTGTCATCTTTTCCTTAAAAAGATAAATACCTTATTTTGTGGGATATTGATTTAATTAAATAAATCAATAAAAGAAAAATGCAAAATCCCTGAAAAGGGAATAGCAGTACACACCTGACACAGTCCAAGGACTGTGCCATGCAGTGTACAACTATACATAAATTGTATCTGTGTAGTTTTTATTTTATTTATTTAATAATTTGAAAATAGATTTCTCAAATTTGGTAAGTTAGATATTTACCTAAATCAAATCCTATCATCATTATTATATTATATTACTATTATTATTAGGAATAATATGTTAATATAAATCTCTATATATATGATATAGAAGAAGAAGATAAAAATACACAATACACAAAAACATACATCAGACATAACACAATTCACAATTCAGAATAGTTCTTAGAATTTTTTGTTAGACAAAAACTCTCTTCTTTTTCTTTATTCTAGCCATTCTCACACCATAATCCAAGTTCTCATGTGTTGAGAAATACTTGTGATTCCTAAAATACAAACCCATGTTCTCTATGTGTCCACACACATCTTGAGGTGTAGAGAACACCCCGGAAGATCGTGGTTTGAATGCTCAAAGCTTTGGATAGGAAGATTGGTAAAAATACAAAAAGACTCAAGGACACTTGATAGGCTTCAAGAGGTATAAGTTTATGTTCTTGATTTTTGTGTTTATATATTCCATAAAAATATATTGTATATTTATATACATATTTGTTGCATGATTAATAGTATTGTATGATAACGTTTCTGGATTTTTTTCTTGGTCATATAAATTGTTTATATGATTAATGAATTTTTTTTTTATTGTTGTTATTCTGTTGTTCAAAAACAACAATGAGCCCACCACGCAAAGTTTTCACTGCGTGCTATGAATGGTTTTCCAAGAATTATGACTCCAACTATCTACGTGCTCGATTCATCAGGATATGCCCCCAACATCTTCAGCTTCTTTCTCTGGGTACAGAGTGGCACCAACCGGATACAGTGCCGCTCCTAGAGCAGTTCAACAGTCCCAAACGGAAGCAACAAAGGCGAGCATAACTCATTCCAGAGGGAAGCGTTCCAGTAAGAATCAAGTCTGCGAAGAAGGGAAAGAGGGGTGCGAGCCCCAGTATACGGAATGCACCAACTTGGTGGATACACGAGAAAATTTCTACCTCGCAACAGGAAGTGTAGTTCATTACCAGAAACCAAGGACAGAGGCCACACAATCGAAGAGTGTTGTAAGTTGAAGGAAAAAATTGAGAACCTCATTAAATTAGGACACCTCCACCAATGGGTGAGGATGCCGGTCGGAATTTCGTGACAACCTTTGGCTCTCAGATAGTCTTTAACCCTAGGAGCGCATGGACAGATTAGACCTCCTCAGGTAGGATATGCCCTAGGATCGGGAGTACTTGCCCTTTAGGGGGGCCCAACAGTACAACCTCTTGGAGTTCCATTAACTCCTAGACCCGAAGTGCCGTATTCACTAGAAACCGCACCACCTCAAGTAGATGGCCACGTAGCCACTATATCTAGAGGCCCGCATTTGAGGGGACTGTCCCAGAAGGATTAAAAAAGGTACGTCAACAAACTTGATCATGATGGTGAGATGTGTGCTCTGTTCCAGACCCGGCCCAATGCCCGAAGCTGATGAATTTAGCAATAACCTTCATAGAGGAAGATGCATGGAATGTTCATGTCTTGCATCACGATCCCTTGGGTATCGATGCGCAGATTGCCAACAAGAGAGTATCTCGAGTGTTGGAGGACAATGGAAGTTCCGTCAACATCCTATTTAATCTGGCCTTTACGACAATCAACTTGATGGAGGCGGATTTTGCATCGTGTCCAACACAAATATACGGTTTTTAATGGGGATTTGTTGCTCCCATTAGAAAAATATAGCTCTCGGTTACATTAGGAGGTGACTCTCAAAGCACTTTCAAGTAATGCAAATTTTTAGTAGTTAATTGTCCCACTGCATATAATGTGATTTTTGGGTGCCCCGCTTTGGTTGATTTTAGTGCTGTCACTTCCATCCGCCACTTACGTTTAAAGTTCCCATGTGACAATGGTGGATTGGGGACAGTACGGGGAGATCTAAAAATTTCCTGGAACTGCTATCATGTGTCTGCTAGACCATTCCTTATGGTTCGTGAAGAACACTTAAAGATGGGGGATGCTGGTCCCATCCCACAACCACATCCAACATAAGTGGTGGTCCGGGAGGAAGATGAATTAGACCCCAAAATAGAGGCAGACAGAACACTGGAACTAATGGAAGAGATAAAGGAGGTGTGCTTCAGTGACACCGATCCAACCAGAGTAATCCAGGTAGGGAGGAATTTTAATCCCGAAGTCAGAGGTGCCATAGTCGCCCGAGTAAAAGAAAATCAAGACGTTTTGGCCTGGTCCCACGTGAACATGATCGGGATTAACTGCAACATCATATGACAAAGCCCTGAACATCGATGAGAATGCAACTCCAGTCCGACAAATGCAAAGGCCTTTAGATCCTGTATGGTTAGATGCCCTAAAGCAAGAAATTTAAATGTTATCCTCAATCAATTTCATCTGGCAAGCATTGTATCCGGTGTGGCTAGCAAACTCGGTGTTCATGCCAAAGCCAAACGGGACATAGAGGACCTACATTGATTTCACTAACCTCAACAAGGCATGTCCGAAAGATTATTTCCCGCTACCCCGAATCGACCAAATGGTAGACACCACTTCTAGATATGAGTTATTAAGCTTCATGGACACCTATTCTGGCTATAGTCAAATTTCCATGGATGTAACAGACCAAAAACACACTAGGTTCCATACGGACAAGGGTGTATATTGCTATGTTGTTATACCCTTTGGGCTAAAGAATGTGAGAGCCACTTACCAGAGATTGGTTAACAGGATGTTCAGGAATTTACTCAGAAATAATATGGAAGTATACAAAGATGACATGTTTGTTAAGTCTAAGACATTAGCCCAGCATGAAGATGACTTGACTGAAGCATTCACCATTATCCGAAAGTATGAGATGAAGCTGAATCCTGAAAAATGCACTTATAGAGTAGCATCAGGGAAATTTCTTGGCTTTATCGTAAGCTCCAGAGGGATAGAGGCTAACCAGGAAAAGATTAAGACTTTAATCGACATGCCATCACCATGGAAGCATAAGGATGTTCAAAGTTTGACTGGGAGAATAGCCGCTTCGTCTCAAAGTCCATGGACAAATGCATCCCGTTCTTCAACATACTTCACAAAAATAAGAAGTTCGGATGGACAAGAAAATGTGAAGAGGATTTCCAAAATCTAAAGGAACACTTGGCACAAGCACCAATCTTGTCGAAGCTACTGGATGGGGAACCATTGTACCTATACTTGGCCATGTCAGAACATGCCATAAGCACCGCCTTAGTGTGAGAAGAGGGAAATGTCAAACTCCTGGTCTATTGTGTAAGTAAAAGGTTGTTGGGCGCGGAGTCCAGATACCCACTGATCGAGAAGCTGACATTTTGCTTGCTAACCGCTTCTAGGAAGTTGACACCTTACTTTCAGGCTCATGCCATCAAGGTACTAACAAACCATCCCCTACTACAAGTATTGCAGAAACTGAAATCATTGGGAAACTTTTGAAATGGGTTATGGAGTTGAGTCATATTTACATCGCCTACATTCCAAGAATCTCCAACAAGGGACAGGCCTTGGCCGACTTCATCATGGAATGTACCGAGATCACACAGGATGAAGAATAAATTGATCCTATAATGGTCGTTTGGAAATTTTTTGTTGAAGGAGCTTCTAACGAGAATGGGTCTGGGGTCGAGATTATCCTAGTCTCTCCACAAGGTCATCAATTACAAAGCACCCTATGCTTTCAGTTCGAAGCATCAAACAATGAAGCTAAGCATGAAGTTGTGCTAGCCAGACTACGCCTGGCTCGGGAAGTGGGGGCAGATAACATCGAAGTTCATAGTGATTCCCAGTTAGTGGTGAAACAAATATCGGGAGAGTACCAAACAAGAGGAGAAAAGATGGCCACCTACGTGCCACGAACACGGGAGTTGCTTCAGTTATTCAAAAGGTTTATCATTTGCCAGATCCCTAGTGAATAAGATGTGTTCGCAGACACTCAGGCAAAGTTGGCCACGAATGCGAAAGCTGAACTCTCAGGAGTAGTCCCGATCGACCATCTATCCTTACCTAATATTCAAATCCCTATAACTGTGAATACCATCGACTACACTACCTCATTTATGGGGCCTGTCATCATGTACCTAACCACTGGGGAATTACCCATGGACAGAGCTGCTACAAAGAAGCTCCAGTACCAGGCCCCCCGATATGTCACAATGGATGGAAAGTTGTATCGCATGGGGTTATCTATGCCCTATCTTATATGTGTATCTGGAACCAAAATGAGTGTGATCGCACAGTCGGACTCAGCCTATCCAGGAAGATCCTAAGGCAAGGATACTTTTGGCCAACAATGAAGAAGGATTGTGTGGATTACGTCCGCAAATGTGAACAATTCCAAAGATACGCAAAGGTCAATCGAGCTCCTCCCACTGAGATTACCTAATGAATAGTCCATAGCCTTTTACTATTTAGGGAATTGATTTGGTAGGATCCGTCCCGATCGGGAAGGGTAGGTTAAAATACGTCATCATAGTCGTCGACTATTACACCAAGTGGGTCAAGGCGGAACCAATGAACACTATTACCTCCAAAAAGGCCTTAGATTTTCTCATCAACAACATTGTGTGCCTATACTGCCTCCCACATAAAATCGCTTCTGACAATAGGAAGCAATTTGATAGCATCCACTTCCCTGACTTCTGTGAAAGACATGGGATCATCAAGAGCTTCTTCGCAATCACAAGGCCACAAGAAAACGGGCAGACATAGGCCGTAAATTTTTTTTTAAAAGGAACACTAAAGAAAAAACTCCAAGCATTCAAGAGTATGTGGCCGAAAGAGTTGCCCCGTGTACGATGGGCATACCAGACCACAGAAAGAACTTCAACCGGACATACTGCCTACTCAATGGTTTATGGATGAGAAGCTATCATCCTAGTGGAAACCACA
This sequence comes from Humulus lupulus, assembly GCF_963169125.1. Classification (NCBI taxonomy): domain Eukaryota; kingdom Viridiplantae; phylum Streptophyta; class Magnoliopsida; order Rosales; family Cannabaceae; genus Humulus; species Humulus lupulus. The sequence continues at coordinate 151,335,206 of NC_084798.1, read as the reverse complement.
GTCCCATCTCTAGGATGAGATACGTACGATCCAATCCGGAACCACGCTTTTCTCAAGGAATCCCTAGATCTTGTTGAAGAGGTCCGAGAAGCATCACAAGTTCAATTAAAAATGTATCAAGGAAATTTCGCAAGCCATTTTAACTTTAAAGTCAAAAGCCAGAGGCTTGGGATTGGTGATCTGGTCCTAAGAATATTTTTCCCTGTATCACAAAACCGAGGAGTGGTGGTTCTGGGACCCAACTAGGAAAGACCTTAAGAGATCCAAAACGAAGTGTGTCCGAGAACATATTGGCTAAGGCGTCTAGATGGAACAGAGGTCCCAAGGGCCTTGAACGCTGAACACCTTCGTCGGTACTACCAGTAATCAGGAGGGTTTAATCCTATCTTTTCTTTTTAATGTATTTATTTTCAGTTAATGTACGCCCCATGGGCATTTCTGATCAAATGAAAATGTCCATCTTTAATTTATTCCCAATCAAGTGACCTAAGATCGTACTCTTTCATCACTTAGGGGGTAAGGCAATCAATAGATCCGTTTGTGCAATCAAGAGAGAAAAGGATGCAAGGCCCGAGGCCTAGTTCTAGTCCGAATTCATATGAACTGGGGGTCCAGAACCCCCCAAAAACCAAAAATTGGTTCAGACCTACCATGATCTGGGATAGCCTTATTGTTTCCTTTCTAATGTTTCCCTTAACGGTTCTTGCCATTGGAACCAAGATCTTAGGTCTGGATAATATAATTAATTTCTATCTAATGTTTCCCTTAGCGGTCCTGGTCATTGGAACCAAGATCTTAGGTCTGAGATAATTTAATTAACTTTTATCTAATATTTCCCCTAATGGTCCTGGCCATTGGGACCAAGATTCCACAAATAAAAAGTTCATGCATAGTGGTAATACTTTAATGAATTTGAAAAGGGACAAATAAATATAAAATGGGAAGTAAAAGATTTAAAACATGGGGGTTAATATAAAAATAGTATAACAAAAAATTGTCTTAAGCGCATCCGCGCTCATTCAAGAAATTACAAAAATATCAACAAAAAGAGTTATAGGGAAAATAACTACAAAAACCCTTAAGCTTGGGCCTCGTCTTGGTCCGGGATAGGGGTGGCGGCACCATCTTCATTGTTTTCATCTTAAGAGTGGCTTTTCGTCCTCTTTCTCATTGGCCATAAACTCGACCCTCTTGGCAGCTGGATCGGGATAGAACTGAAGGTTCATATTCTTCTCCTAGAGTCAGGGCATGTAGTTAGCTTCATCGAAGGTGGCCGCAAGCAGAGCATCTACTTGCTCATTCTCCTTTTGGGCCTTCTCACATCGCTCTCGCTCTAGTTAAGCTTGAGCCTCCAATGCCTGGACCTGACCCCCATGGGACTCCACCTTCTCCTGCTCTTGCCGCAGATGGGTCTCACTTGTTTCCATAAGCGCCTTAAGGGAGGCCTCTGAGTTACGGGCACCAAACACCTCGGCCAGCAACTTTTCCAGCTCCCCAGTCAAATTTCCACCACCTTCTTGTGGTCAGCATCCTTCCGGGACAAGGCCTCTTGGTGTTCAGTTTGAATATGAGCCATTTTCTTAGCCAGAGCTTACTTCGTGGATTCCCGATGGTTGACGACCGCCACCAACTCCATCTTGGTCATCTCAAGCTTCATTTCCAACTCAGCCATCAAGTCAACATTTTGTGAGCCAATAGTGCGTCCTGGAACAAAGTATAGTTAGAAACACACAAGGAAACGACAGAATTAGAGTAAACAAGCAAGGCTTACCGTTGTGGTCTGCTGTCGGATGGCCTGGGAGATGAAGAGGGCATCGTTGCTTGCCAAGCTGGCATAACATTTGAGTCGTAGATGAGACATGGAGGTCCCCACCAGAGCTAGAAGGTCTGTGGAAAATGCAGCCAGTTCCTTCCCCAAATTGAGACCAAATCCGGTCTCAACTCCCAATCTATCCACAATTTGTTGTGGAGAGTTGAATGCTTCGAGGCAATCAGAGAACTCTACATTGCGTCAGGTGTTCAGGGCCCAGGTCACCTTGTCCTAATGATCTATACCTTCATCCCAAGTTCTCGCCACCATCATCCACCTCTCCACCATTATTACTTACTCAACCTCTCCCAGAAGCGCAGGGTTGATGGGAAGCTTGGGGGCATCAAGGAGCATTGATGAAATGGTGAAGCAGTCCTCAAGAGAGTGTGTGTCACTAACAATATAGTTCCCCACTGTCTTGGCCTTCTTCATACGCTCCCTCTGAACTCTCCTAGTGGTGTCTGCATTCCTCTTTCGAGCCAAATCCTCCGTTAGCGGCTCCTGCTCTAGGTTTATGATCTGTAAGGGACTATCTGGGGTTAGTCATGGCTTCGTTGAGACCTTGCTGACTAGGACAACGGTTGTTCACCCCTCCAGGGCCTTGGTAGCTGGCTTCGTTGATTGGGCCAGTGGGATTATTGTCTTGGTCCTGGTCGAGCTCTTGGTGACCTTCTTTGCAGCTACCTTGGCCTTGGCCACCCTAGTCCCGATGAGCACCTTCATTTTTTCCACCAGGTCCGCCATGTATTGCTCACATGAGATATAAAAACAATTCAGGATTATTAATGAAGCTAGATAGAAAGAAGTATATAAAATAAAATATGATAAAAAAAAGGAAAAAGGAACATGCAAATATGCGAGTCTAAGTTCCTTTGGGATAGACCCTTTAGTAGTAGAACCTGCATGACTTAATTCTCCTAGGGAAAAGGAATGAACTTGATCCCCCATGTCGTCTGGGCTCAGGAAGCTATCATATTGAAGAAACCAGGACGAATTCACGAGGGTAAGTGTGTCCACAAAAATAGTATAAGGAGGGGGCCTCCTGTTGCTAGGACTTCTAACTAATTAGTAAAGGTTTCGTTGCCTAATCCTAACATAGTCCCAATACGTGGAGCGTAAGTTAAAGATGAAGGCGATTTACCTTGCCCCGAGATGCTGGCTTCGGGAGCTCAAGTATTGGGCTGCCTCCCCTCGAGCAAGTCATCCAGCTCCTCGAACTCGACCTGCTCTGCAGGCGCTTACGTATTGACATTGACTTTTCTGCCTTGGTTTTGACTGCAACCTCCACTGCCTTGAAATGAATAAGGGCCAACTCTTCCCTCAGGACACGATCCCTCTCATTACAGTCCCTAGAGGTTGGGGGCATTTATCAATAGATGGCCAGCAAGCAATCCGACCACCTAAAGATTCTCCGTGTCTGCTACCCCCCCTCCCCCCAATGTCTAGATCATCAACACTGAAGGTGGCATGTTTTTTCTTCCGATCCAGGATGAACTTAGTCATCCGGGTTTAGGCGTACAGACGTGTGCAAAGGGACATGAGTATCCGATGAATTATAAAGAAAGAGGAAAGAAGAAGCGTAAAGTGGGAAAGGGAAACTTACCCACACTCTATAAGTCCAAAACCAGAGTTGGGTTTTTGTCCAGGGGGAACCCAGATGTCATGAACTAGTAGTTTCTGACATCAGGGGGATGCTTCCAGGTACTGGAAGGTGCCTGATCAACATTATGGGTTTTCAACCTATAAAACCCGTCCTACTTCTTATCCTTCGAGTTCAATCGCAACTCCAACCTGTAGTAGTAAAGCACCTCCGTGGTGTTAGGTTCAATCATCTCCTTCCACGAACAAAACACGTACCACCCCACAAGAAGTTTGTATGCCTATGGAACAAGCTAGAACAGGGTAGTTCCCATGAACATGAGAAACCTCGCAAAGTAGTCATGTAATAAGAGACTGGCCACGGCGCTGATGTGGCCCGTCCTCCAGGCCCCGAACCCACCAATGCGGGTGTGGGCCTTCACTTCTTTCTGAGCCAACCTATTGAAAAAGAGTCCCAAAGTTGACTCAATGCTAAAGGATTTCTCGAGCTCATTCAGCATTCGAGAGTTCTGAAACTCGTTTACTTCTGTCTCCATTTCCCAAGTATTGTTGGTGGGGAGTTTGTGCCCCTCTAGGACCATAGGAGCCGCGTTAACTTCATCTTTTAGAAAAATAGTAATACCAGCCATGATCAGGAACCTAGAAGAGAAGGAAGAAGCAAGAACTAAGCAGTTAGCATCGAAACTGAACAAAATGGTTAAGATACGACAACTCTCCTAAACTGCTTGGAGACTTTCCCATCGAATAAAGCTCCAAGAACAACTAAGGTCCCGGAAGCATAAGTCAGGAACTAAAAGCAAAACAATTTTGCAGAGATGAACAAATTTACTCGAACGGTTTTAAGGCATCCGAGTTTATTGATTCGAAGCGTTCCAGCCCACTTCAATATTCACAACATGCATTCTGATGGGAAATCACCTTAAAAGCTAATTTGTCTACTTATTATGCAACCTAGAACCGCCCAATACTGTGTAAATTACCCTAATAACTAGAATCTTAACAGAGAATACAAAGGCAATAAATTAGAGAGATTGTCATAAACACTTACTTGAGAAACTTGAGTTTGAAGCTTGGTAATGAAAGGGCAAAATCGACGATAAAAACTCGACCTTGAATTTGAGAAGGTGGTAGAGAAGTTCGTGAACACTCTTAGAGGGGCTAGTTGATGTGAATGAGTTCTCTTGATGAATGGAAGGCGGATTCGACGGGAATAAGTGCGATCAAAGTTGTAATAAGCGTTGGTGAAGTTTGTCGACAAGTTTGGACATTCACAAGAAAATCTCTTTGCTCTCTAGTTTGGAAATTCAAATATGAAAAAGTGAAGAGAGATGTTTGTATGCGTATTTATACATATAGACCCATAATCTGTGCCTTTCTAATCCAACGGCTCACATTGAGTATCCCAAGAAAAACTACATCTGCCGACCCCAGAGGATGAGCATACATTAATTAAACCACTCGAGTGCTAAAACATCAATTTACCTTGATGGGATGCCTTGAGAAATGTGCTGACACCCATCATTCACTCAGGACAATGAAAGGGATTCCACACGTATTCAGGGCGCGTGTGGCGTCAACTTCCACCCACCTGGAGACATGTGCCCAAGGCCTTTGTAATTCAAAAGGCTATGGTTTTTTGGAATTCAACAGGTTGGGGTTGGTCAGTTGGCCCCCAACAGATTGAACTGGGAGAAGGAGCAAGTCTCAACAATGCGAACACAAGTGAAGACTTGGGGGGTGAATGTTGTCCATATTTTCTACCAATGACACGTGGCACCACCAAATAAGCTTTGTTAACCCTCAGGGTAGGCCATGGTCCAACTTGGGTCTAATAAATAATGATTATCCAAAGTATGACGAGAACCCAGGCCTGAAGTGAAGGCCCAGACCAACACCGTGACCACGAATGGCCCGTATCAACCTGGATAAAGGTCATTACAGTGTATAGCCCAGCTCAATGAATAGATCCCACCATTTGAGACTCGGATGGTATCTCTGGCTCCATCTGTGCATCCCAATTTTTTACACCATGATATATCCTGGACTCAGTGCCACGAAAGAATACCTACCATCAGAAATGAATCTGAACTCTCTGTCCGGGAAGGGCAAGACAGACACGTCATCCTTGACGCCATCCCAGAGAAGTTCGGCAGTTGGTCTCCTCAACCAACCTCCAAAAATGGTGTGCACAAAACGTACCATATTCTTTGGGATTGGTACTACCACTACTCTGACACATCCTGTTCCCTAAATCCCCATGACGGCTCACGCGCGCAGTCACAGTCAACGTAGAAAGGACAGCTGGATTGTCCAACTGAACTTGGGCTAGCCCAATGGGCTTTAGATTAAACATAGTGGAATAACTGTGTTTACTTGTATCAAGCTCCAATAAAGAGTTAATTATAACTACATCCCTATTAGCCAGGATTAGTTCGGCCCAAAATACATGGCCACCTATAAATAGGGCTTTTTAGAGGGGATCCCAATTTTTTATGCATGCAAAAACGCTACTGAACTTATTACTCAAACCCTCCATTGTTAAAACTCAAAGCTTAATACTATTGACTTGTGGACAAAGGCTCATTAACGCCCCAACCACATAAAAATCCTGGTCTTAATAGTTTATTTCCTTTCTTGCTAGATCTAAATCTTAATATATTTATAGTTTCTGAAAAACTCGATAAACAAAACCATGTAATGATTTAACAAGTTTACACACCCTATGTTCATTTCCTCTTAGAACAAACCCCTCTTGTTGTTCTATGTAAACCTCCTCATCGAGGTTACCATTTAGGAATGCCATTTTGACATCCATTTGATGAACATATAGGTTGTGTATTGATGATAGGGCAAACAACATTGTTATTGAAGTTTTCCTTACCACCGGTGCATAGGTATGAAATTACTCTATGCCTTCCTTTTGTCTAAACCCTTTAGCACCCAACCTTGCTTTAAAGGCTTGGATAGTCCCATTAGTGTGATATTTTCTTCGAAATACCCACTTATAACCTATTTGCTTTGATCCTTGTGGTAGATCAATAATCTCTCAAGTGTGATTAGATAAAATTGAATCCATCTCATCATTTATTACCTCATTCCAAAATATAGAGTCTCTTGAAGACATAGCTTCTTGAAGCATCATTGGATACTTCTAAGCGTGTCCTTTGTGATTACCCTCTACTAAGTAAAGTGTATCCACTTATGAGTACTTATCTTTTGATCCTATCTCTTTAATCATTTGGCTTCTTCTAGGTAATAATGGTTGCTCTACAACCCTTGAAGGTAACTCCTCTTCAATTCCTTCAAATGAGATACTTTCTTGAGGTTTGTTGCCACTATACAACAAGTTCTCAAAGAACTCAATTTATTTTGATTCAATTATGACATTAGACTCCAAGTCTAATAGCCTATATACCTTTATATTCGAGGCATAGCCTACAATGCACACTTAATGGCCCTTAGACCCAAATTTTTCCTTTTAGGCTTCGTGCTCTTACAATAAGCAAGATACCCCCACACTTTGAAATATCCTAGGTTGGGCCTCTTTCCTTTCCATATATAATATGGTGAAGTTTTATTATTCTTTGAAGGAATCGGGTTTAGAATATGACAAGCAGAGAGCAAGGCTTCTCCCCATAACAAAAAACTCAAATTTTCATGTAATAGCGTAAAATTTATCATTTCAGCAAATGTTCTATTCTTTCTTTCTATTATACCATTTTGTTGGGTTATATAAGGGGTTGTACATTCATGTATTATACCATGCATTTCACAAAAAAAATTGAATTCATTGGAAAAGTATTCATCGCCCCTATCACTTCTTATTACTTTGATTTTCTTTTCTAATTTATTTTCAATTTTGGCTTTATAGATTTTAAACATGCTAAATTCTCCATCCTTATTATTAAGCAAGTAAACATATGTGAACCTACAACAATCATCAATAAAGGTAATAAAGTACCTATGTCTACCCCTAGTTATTATTCCATTCAGTTCATAATAATCACTATCTATCAATTCTAACAAGTTAGAATCTCTTTCAACACTAGGATAAGTGTTCTTAATCATTTTAGATTTAACACATAGTTCACATTTATCATGATAAATATCATTGCATACAATTAAACCACATTTAATAATTTTTTTAATGTTTCCTCGAATCTATATGAGCAAGTTTATTATGTAACAAATTAATAGAATCAAAGCCAAGCATATAACATGAAGATGTAGAAATACTATTGTCAAAATTTGAGTATTGAGTAGACAACTTAATCATTCCAGCACAAACATCCCCATTTCCCACAAAGTACTTTCCACTAGACAAAATTAGCTTGGACAACTCAAACACCTGTTTGCTCAACAAATTTCCACTTACAAGATATCTACTCATGTTCATAACATACAACACATTTGTAAGAAGAACTATCTTTCTAGATGTGAAGAATAGATCAACACTGTCCTTTCCCATCACCTTGGATCTATGCTCATTCCCTATTTAGATTTCATGGCCATCCTTGGTTTCTTCAAATGTCTTGAAGATTCATCTATCATAAGTTACATGAATGATGGCACTTTGCCTTGGATGACATTCACCTCATTCAAGGTTGCAACCAACTCCTCTTTGGTTGTGTTGACCTTGGATCCAAAGTTGGTAGATTTTTGGAATTTTCATTCCCTAGCAAAGTGACCACTATTCCACAAACAAAACTAGTGCATTTCATACCCTTGAATTGTCCTTAATTATTAATTGGGGCTAGGTAATTATCCTTATTTTATTGGGGCTTCTTGTGAACTTTCCATTTTAAGCTAGAGGTTTTCTCTTTGACATTTGTCTTGAATGTCCCTTCATTGGACTTGCATATGCTTTTCTATAGAATGAGATTCTTCTTCAATCCTTAAGTGCTTAATGATTTCTTCCAAAGATATCCAAAATTTCCTTTTCAATTGTTTTGTTGGCGTAGAGATCATAGAGACGATCCGAGAGAGCATTGAGGATGTGACCACGACATATGAACTCATCTTATTTGCACTTCTTCCTTTTCTTTATCACATCTTGAGAATCATCATCTTTAGGTGCACCTAAATCCTTCAAATCTTTGTCTAGGATGTAGTATACCTTCAAAGTTGTAAGAAGGAACTTGATCTTGTCTTGCTATCGAACAAAGTTAGAGCCATCAAATCGATCTAGTCTCACTAGATTTTGGGGCATGAACTTAAAGGATGAGATTGATGAGCCTTATTCTATGCTGTTTAGGTTAGAATTTGAAACAAGAACCTTAGAAATAAACAATCTTAGAAGATAAATCTAAGGTTAGGAAATAGAGATTTTTTATTGTTGGGATTAAGGCATGTCAACACAATTGGAATATTGTAATTTAGGGAAATCAAATCCAAGATAAAAATGTACACAATGGAAAAATAACAAAATTTCATCAAGAGATAAGGAGTACCTTTTGGAGAGAGAGACCCTAGTTGCATAAAATCATAAAAAAATATGATTTTCTGTCAATCAATGGAGATGACAAAAAGCTTGAGACAAATAGAATTTGTTACCCAAAAATCTCTATTCCTATCCTCCCATTAGAGATTGCTTGAAGATAGTGCAAGTTGGAATGAAATTGGAATTTACAAGCCTTGATCTTCAAGTAAGTCAATCTCTCTTGATGAAGATCTTGGAGAAAACTAGTAATCTTGTGAGTTAGAGAGAGTGTGGGTTTTAGAGAGAGAATGGAGAGAGATCGATTCACCAAAATCTAAAATGAACCATTCAAATAGTGTAGGAATCTTCATTAGTGTTACCAATGAGATTACAGCGTTTTAAAATATGTCTTGGAGCCAAAACACGTAATTGCATGGTCCCATACGAACCACCCACGTTATGCATCACCTAGCAAGCGATACATCGCCTATATGCTGGCTATGCAACACAGATGCCTTTGTAATGTCACCCCGTATATCACCTCAAAATGTCCCCAAATGCCTCCAAACATTTTGGGTACCCTTATATACTCCAGAGAAACATTTTGGACCCGAAAAGATCATTTATCAATGGCTACAACAAAACTCTACCCGCTCATATTGAGTTTAGTGAAATCATTATGGTTTTGAAATTCTTTGTGCTTAACTAATTTCACTATGTATTTAACAAATTTTGACAATTATAACCACATAAATATATTTAATTAATTATTAATCCAAATAAAAGGTCCAAAGTTCATATAATATTTGAAAGATCCTAATTCTATATAAAAGTGAACTTTAATATTTAATTACCCATTACATTCATCAAACTTGAGCAAAACACTTTTTAATTGAAGTTGGTTATCCAAAAAAGACCTCACTAAAATCGTGCATGTAATGTGTTGTGATTTACCAAGTTCAACTAATTTAGTAGTTTACATGAAATTAAACAATTCTTATAAACATATAGGACAACCCTAAATAATTATGTTCCTACATATAACATACATGATTAATAAAATTGTGTGGGGTTTCATGTATGGTATGCATTCGACTTATGTATGATCATGTTATCAATCACATCAATAAATATTTATTTAAATAAATATAATAAATAAATAAACAATAAATGATGAACCGAGTGAGTATTAGATAAATCCAAATTTACAACATTTTCAAGAAAAAAAAAAAAGCAAAATTACAAAATTCGCTTCAAAGATACAAATTTCCAAAATATGCTCCTTCTCCATTTGAGGCTCGTCTTCATAATTTGTACGCATTAGACCCAACCCTTCAATTAATTAAAAATCATTTTTATTTAATTTATATTTTAATTAAAAAATTAATTAATCAAATCCATTTAAAATCTTTTTAAATTCAATTGAATTAAAAAATTCTAAAAATAATTATAAATGACTTTTTAAACTTGGGACAAAAAAAAACTCAACCAATTAAAAGATATTTTAATTTTCTAATAAAATAAAAATACGATAATTAATTTTAAAAAATTAATTAAATAAAGATATTTTAATGTTATGGCTTTTGGGTACTATGGGTCAAGGCCCATTGTGGCGTCAAATACCATAGCCACTCAATATTGGGTTGGTGAAGGTTGCCAGCGCATGGGTGCTAGGAGGCACGTCAATGGCATCAGGTGCATGCGGGTGGAGCGCCTGGGGTGGGGGCATAGGGCTAGCAGCTGTGGTGCTTGGGTATGTATGGTACATCGAAGCAGCGAGACAATCCCACTTATCCTCTTCCTTCTATCTCATTTTTCTTCATATATTGTGTGCATAATTTTTACCTTACAATTACAAAAATTCCTATGCCTCAAAATGGCTTACACAAAATCTAGAAAAATTAAATACAAAGCGTAACCCAAGAATCACCATATAATTAACGATCCATCACTCAACTGTACATTAAAAAAATAAATCTTCTATCCATTCATACAGATCAGCATATATATTACTAATGCAAGAAACTCACACAATCATGTAATGTTCACGTATATACACTACACCAAAATACCCATTTTGTGTCAGTCAAACGCGTCAGTCAGCACAGTTGACTGACGCCGTTGACCGAGAATCAGCATTTGTGGCAGTTGAGCACTGCAACAAATGCAGGGGCACTTGCGCAGTGATAACACTGACGCTGTTAATTGGCGAAGTTTGCGTCAGTGGCCAACTGACACCGTTAACGCACCGTTTGCGTCAGTTGCCCATTGACGCTAACGGTGTGTTTGCGTCAGTGGCCAACTGACGCAAATGGTGCGCCCAGTTATAAATCCTAGCCATCGTCCCCGAGCCCCTTATTCTCCCAAATTCAAGGTTAAATTGATTAATATAATATGTTTATGAACCTTATACATAGTTTTTTTTTTAATTTTTTGTATAGATTTTTTATTTTGAAGATTATTGTTTGAAAAACCAAAACCCAAAAACTCTCCTCTTGATTTTTTTCTCTGACTGGGTTCGCAGGGATCATGGGGGTGGTTGGGGTCGCGGGGGTTGGGAGGTGGCTAGCTGGGGACTGAGTATAGGAGGGTTGGGGTCGCATAGGGTGGCTGGGTACACAAGGTCACAGTTCATAGCATTTTTTTTATATAGCATTTGCGTCAGTGGGGCACTGTCACAAACATGTCATTTGTGGCAGTGCCCCACTGACGCAAATGCCAGCCTTGTTTGCATCATAGGATTTCGCGTCACATATAAAACTGACGCAAAAACTCAATTGTGGCAGTTAGAAACTGACGCAAATGACCTTTTTTGTAGTGATAGACTGTTCTGGTGCCAATTATCTATATTAAATGTGTAAATCAGAGTATGTAGCAGAATGTCTCATTCTTATCTTTTAGTATAAATAAATGAACGTCCAATCCAAATAATATATATACATTAAATCAAACACACAAGAAAGATCCATACCTTTTTTAGCCTATTAAGTGTCATTCATATCTTTTAGTATAAATCAACAAACATGCAATCCAAGAGAATGCTATGAGATCCATACCACGATCTTCCAAGCCAATTCTCAATACACTAGGACATGTGTGGGCACGTAGGATGTATAAGACAATTTTTTCTCTCTTGATGTACTCAACACATGAGATCGAGAAAGTTTAAGAAAGAGAAGGCTAAGAGAATGATAAAAGGAGAGAGAGAAGTATATCGCTATATTTTTCAAGTTTTTCTTGTGTATTATATCTTTTGATTTTGATAACCTTGAAAATATCAAATATATATTCTTTATCAAAACTGATTGGGCTTAGGTTTAATTTATTTAATAAATATTTTAATCAAATCGAAATAAACTAAAGCAAGTCAAACTTATAATTTATACAATTGAACGATTCAAATTTGAGATTTTAAACCTTGGTTTGCTTTAGTCACTCACTGGCATGTAGCACATGTTGTGTTCCCTAATTTTTTCGCATTTATTTATTCAATTAATTCAAAATTAAATTCATCTTATAAAACATAATTAAATTATTATCATATAATAAATTAATATCATTCTCTCTATATTAGTTCATTCAAAACTAATTAATATTATACTTAACTAATATATAGTTTTTATAAAAGAAAAACTTATTAGTCAAATTAATAAACTAATTAATAATTAGTTAATTACATATAATTATAATTAATATCTTGCCATGGAAAATTAATTCCTTTGTAATTTAGTCATTTCTCAATCTATATTATCAATAAAATCCACACCCTAGATAGTGTTGTATGGAGGTGATTTGGGGACCATGGACCTACAATACTAAACTCTAATAAACGAGATTATTAATCAAACTTTTCATTTAAATAATCTTATTTATTAATTCTATTATTACTCCACTATAAATATGGAATTACACACTTAGTAATTATAGAAGTATCTTTACAGAATTTTCTCATGCAATCCATTGATACAATAACTTCATGTAGTTATGTTCTCTAATTATTGGTTCTTAAATTAGAGCTGGTCAAAATTATTGTTTTACCCTTCTAATTACCTCTTGTACCTTAAGTACTATTAATTCACTAGTGAATAGTGAATTTGTAACCATATTATAAATTTTAGCTCAATAACTATTTAGTTCCAAAATTAACCCTTAAGGAACCAGTATTCGGTCCATTAGGAAAGCTTGGATTCCAAATCTTATAAGATCATGTTCCAAGACATTCATACCATTAAATCTCCAAAACAAGTGTCACTAGCCTCATTATATTAATTGATCTCAATGAGTAAATCAAAAGATCCAATAGATATGAACATGAGTTCATGAATACTCAGGATTCAGACGAATCTACATCTAATTATTATGTTGACATGAATTAAATCTTTGTGTCAAACGACATGTTTATAAATAAATTAATTCACAACGGTCATGTCATATATAATTTAATTATATAAAATACCTTCACTAAGATGTCTATCCACATTAGCAAACTGTACTAACAATTACTTTAATATGTTATTGACTATTTTATTCATTATCTATGATCTTAGTCATCTCGTACTCATACAAGATCATACTCTATGAATATGGAATTTTCTGATATTTATAATAATTATTCAAACAATAATTCAAACATTAAATTATAAGAAAAGTGTATTTTTATTTAACTTCAAGAATAAAATGTCATTACATTTAGGGCACCAACCCTAACATACCTTTAGCAGTAAAGTTGGACTCGACAAAGGCATTTAGTTATGTTAGAGAAATTGTAACATCCCAAATTACCTAATAAGGCTTAGGGCCTTGATTAGGGGGCCAGGATGGCAATTTAAGGAAAATTATGAGTTTATGTGTAATTATGTGATTATGTGAGTTATATGATAATATGACTAGATATATTTAACGCCCTGAATATCCAAGAACATTAAACTGTGTATTTTAAAATAGTGCAAGACTTGCTAATCGAGTCGTTTGAACATTAATGTGTTCCTAAGTCAATTATCAAGTTAAGGTTAAAATATTTTGATCATAAACGGTTAATTTCCATTAAAATAAACGTTTGGTACATAGGATCCCAAAAACAGGATTTAAGAGACAATTTACAACTCTCAAAATGTTTTATACAACCAAAAGCCACTCTAATGGTAAAACACAAATTTTAAGGCTCTGTCCCTGTACTTTCCCTCAGTCGTGGCTTACAAGCAGCTGACAATGTACACCTTGCCCCTAGAGCTCTCCAACTCATGGTTGGTCTAGCTTCCCTTTGCCTTTACCCGCACCACGTAGCACCCTTTGGCCAAGGCCCAGCAAGAAATCCATAAACAACAACCACATAAACACTAGTAGCATCCAATCAATCTTAGTATAGTCATTCAGAAATTCAATAGAATATAAGCATCACGCTTATAACAGTAAACATGTATTTCCAAGTATTTATTTTAACCAATAATACAAGTGCTTAGGGTCGGCGCCCTTAGGTCGATCCCTCCGTTTACTAAGTTGACCCCAACTCGCTTAGGTCGAGTCAATTGTTTATTTTGCTGACCCCGACTCACAGTGGCCAAGCCACGTCCAATGCGCTAATTACCAGCCCCAGATCCCTTAGGCCATACTTTAACATTTCACATAGAAATAATACAGTTACCTAACACATATATCTAGAGACAGGGAACCTTAGTCTTGAACACAACAACATGGGTGCAATTTTCTTAACTTTAACCCCGAGCGAAGGATGTAGAACGGTTCTGAGCATAATCTTCAGTCTTGAGGCATAGTGATAAACTTAGTCATAGTGTCAATGGGTAATCATCAATTTCTAGTCCTAAAAAATACTTAGGAGACAATATAGCTAGCCTCTAGAACCTCGAATTCTACTAAACCGAGTAGTAGAAATTGTCCTGAACGCTTACGTTCGAACCCACAAGCCTTCCAAATCCTAAAAACCAACCTAGGCCAAAATTCCCTAGGCGGGTTGTGACCTGGCCCTAAGGGTCACGTCGCACCCTCAAGATAGACACACAACCCCCACGCATCTGGGGGAGGCGGGCCACAACTTGCCCCCTAAGGTCGTGGCACGCCCTCAAAATAGAGAGCCATCCTAGGTCGTTCTCGGCATGTGGGCTGCGACGCCCATGAGCTAGGTCGTGGCGCGCACCATGACCCCAGAATTTGATGGGTTTTCTCCTCATCCTTTCCAGCCAAAGACCTCAAAAATTCAAAACTAAACCTAGAATTCTTATCCCCACAACCTAAACATCATATCTAATCTTATAAGAAATTCATACTCTCCCTAACACAAAAAATCAGTTTAAGAAAATCACTCTCATGCAGGCTCTAAGCTCATCATCATCTCAGTAGAATTTAATATTCATAGTTTAGGGTTACCTAAATTGATAGCTTGAATCTCCTAGCTAGAATCTATCCACTTCTAGCCTTAACTCCTTAGGTTCTTCTTAGTCCAAATTCAGTTCAATTTTGAGCTTGTTCCCTTAGGTTCTCCTTAAAAAGTTCATAAATTTCCCTTTAAGTTTCTTGAGAGAAAAAAAAAAGAGATATAGGGTGTGAGTGGGAATTGAAGGTTCTCAACACTTGGGGTGGTTCTCGGCTAAGTCTTGAATCTCCCCCCTGAGTTAATCCTCAACTCAAAATGACTGAACTACCCCCCTTTGGGTCACTTAGCCCTTTAATTTGTTCTAGGGGTGAAATGGTCATTCGGCTCCCAGTTCCTGCTGATTCCTCAAGTGTTCGTGCTATTAATCAATTAACCCCGTCAAGTCCACATAATTAATAAATACTTATTCAACACTTAATAAATCCCAAAATATTCTCTAAATTCCAAAAAATACCCCAGGCTCCCCCGAGCCGGGTATTTAAACCCCGTCGTGACTATTTCACTAATCCTCTCACTAGGACTGTCTCGAGCCACATACTGCAAATATATCCACATAATAATGTGGTCTCAACCATATATCACATAAAATCACATTTATGCCCTTAACGGGCAAAAATTACAAATATGCCCTTAAAAGTCATAAAGGGCCCACATGCATATCTAATACTCATAAACATGCATATAACATGCTCACATAATCATTTTAATCATTCATGCCACACAACCATGCATTTAACCAAGTAAACATAAATATATCCAATTATGCCTTCTTGACAAACTAACCAAGGCACTAAGCCCTATTATCAATTTTGGGTCATTACAACTATCCCCTCCTACTGAGAATTTCGTCCATAAAATATACCCGAATAACTCGTGGTATTGATCCTGCATAGCTGACTCATGCTCCCAGGTCACTTCCTCGACCTGACTATTCCTCCATAACACTTTGACTAGAGGAATCGTCTTATTCCGTAGAAACTTATCTTTCTTGTCTAGGACCTGAACTGGTCATTCCTCATATGTCAAATCTGTTATAACTCTAAATCCTCATACTTCAATACATGAGTCGTGTCTGAGACATACCTTCAAAGCATAGAAATGTCGAATACGTCGTGAACCCTTGATAATGATGGTGGTGGTGCGAATCTGTAGGCCACTTGCCCGATCCTCTCCAGGATCTCAAAAGGTCCTATGAATCTAGGGCTCAACTTGCCCTTTTTCCCAAACCTCTTCACTCGCCGCAGTGGTGACACTCGTAGAAACTCGTGGTCCCCTACCTGGAACTCTACGTCTCTATGCTTAGGATCAGTGTAGCTTTTCTTTCTGTTATCCGAAGCAATCATTCGAGCTCGGATCTTCTCAATAGCCTCACTAGTATTTAGAACCATCTCCGGTCCCAAATACTTCCTCTCACCCATCTCATCCAAAAGAATGGGAGATCTACTCCTTCTTCCATATAACATTTTGTATGGAGATACTCCAATCATTGATTGATAACTGTTGTTGTATGAAAACTCAATCAACGGAAGGTACTTACTCCAAGACCCCTCGAAATCTAATACACACGCTCTAAGCATGTCTTCAAATACTTGGATTGTCCTCCCAGACTGACCATCTGTCTGAGGATGAGAGGTTAGACTGAACTTCAACTGAGTCCCCATAGCCTTCTGCAATCAACCCCAAAACTTGGAGGTAAATATAGGATCCTGGTCTGATACTATAGATTTAGGAACCCCAAGGAGACGTATGATCTCCCTCACATACAACACCGCATACTGATCCATAGTATAGGTTGTCCTCACTAGTAGAAAGTGAGCTGACTTGGTGTATCTATCTACTATCACCCACACTGAGTCATGTAGCCCCACTGTCCTGGGTAACCTTCCAAAAAATACATCTTCGTGGTTCCAAGATGGAGTGAGTATGGCATGGTATGAGATTCATCAAGTATCTCTCGTCTAATACCCACATCTGTTGGGACACAAATCAGATCCTTATACCGTAGCAAACGTGTCTTTGAAATGGAACAGTCCTTAGCCACTCCAGCTAGGACATTCCCTTTAACCTCCTGGAGCTGCATATCATCCATTTAACCCTCTCTTTTCCTCTCTAGAAGGGTCGATAGGAACCCTTAAACCTAGACCACTCTAATACCAAGTTGTAACGACCTAGATATCCAAGACCATTACACGTGTATTTTAAAATAGTACAGGAGTTGCTAATCAAGTCGTTTGAATTGTAATGTGTTCCTAAGTCAACTATCAGTTTAGGGTTAAAAGATTTTGATCATAAATGGTTAATTTCCATTAAAATAGAAGTTTGGTACATGGGATCCCAGAAAAAGGGTTTAAGAGACAATTTACAACTCTCAAAATGTTTTATACAACCAAAAGCCACTCTAATGGAAAAACACAAATTTTAAGGCTATGTCCCTGTACTTTCTCTCGGTTGTGGCAGACGAGCGGCTGACAATGTACACCTCGCCCCCAGAGCTCTCCAACTCATGGTTGGTCCAACTTCCCTTTTCCTTTACCTGCACCACGTAGCATCCATGAGCCAAGGCCTAGCAAGAAAACCATAAACACCAACCATATATACAATAGTATCATCTAATCAATCTCAATACAGTCATTCAGAAATTCAACAGAACATAAGCATCAAGCTAATAATAGTAAACATATATTTCCAAGAATATATTTTAACCAGTAATACAAGTGCTTTGGGTTGGAACCTTTAGGTCGAGGCCTCGGTTTACTAAGCTGACCTCGGCTCGCTTAGGTCGAATCAATGATTTATTTAGCTGACCCCGGCTCACAGTGGCCCAGCTGCGTCCAATGCACTAATTATCAGCCCCGGCTCCCTTAGGTCGTACTTTAACATTTCAAATAATAATAATACAATTACCTAACAAACATATCTAGATACAAGGAACCTTAGTCCCAAACATAGCCACATGGATGCAGTTTTCTTGCCTTGAACCCCGAGCGAAGGACACAGAACGGTCCCAAGCATGATCCTCAGTCTTGAGCCTTAGCGATGAACCTAGTCACAATATCAATGGGTAACCATCAATTTATAATCCAAATAAAAACTTAGGAGACAATAGCTAGCCTCCGAAACCTCGAATTCTACTAAATCGAGTAGTAGAAATCGTCTCGAGTGCTTAGGTTATAACCCCCAAGCCTTCCCAATCCTAAAAACTAACCTAGGCCGAAATTCCCTAGGCAAGTCGCGACCTAGCCCTGAGGGTCGCGGCACGCCCTCAAGACAGAGACAAAACCCTCCATGCATCTAGGGCAGGCGGGCTGCGACTTGCCCCCTAGGGTCACGGCGCGCCCTCAAAATAGAGAGCCCTCCTAGGGAACTCTGGGCATGTGGGTCGCGGTGCCCATGAGTTGGGTCGTGGCGCGCGCCTTGAACTCAGAATTTTTATGGATTTCTCCTCATCCCTCCCAGCCAAAAAACTCAAAAATTTAACC
Organism: Humulus lupulus; assembly: GCF_963169125.1. Taxonomy (NCBI): domain Eukaryota; kingdom Viridiplantae; phylum Streptophyta; class Magnoliopsida; order Rosales; family Cannabaceae; genus Humulus; species Humulus lupulus. The sequence goes on along the minus strand of NC_084798.1, from coordinate 151,316,511 downwards.
AAACCTTCAGCCAAATTCAAAACTAAACCCAGAATTATTATCCCCACAACCTAAACATCATATCTAATCTTATTAGAAATTCCTACTCTCCCTAACACCCAAAATCAGTTTAAGAAAATCACTCTCATGCAGGATCTAAGCTCATCATCATCTCAGCAGAATTCAATATTCATAGTTTAGGTTTTACCTAAATTAATAGCTTGAATCTCCTAGCTAGACTTTGTCCACTTCTAGCCTTAACTCCTTAGGTTCTTCTCAGTCCAAATTCAGTTCAATTCTGAGCTTGTTCCCTTAGCTTCTCCTTGAAAAATTAAAAAAATTCCCTTTAAGCTTCTTGAGAGAAAAATGTGAGATAGATGGTGTGAGTGGGAATTGAAGGTTCTCAGCACTTGGGGTTGTTCTTGGCTAATTCTAGATTCTCCCCCCTGAGTTAATCCTTAACTCAAAATGACTGAACTACCCCCCTTTGGGTCACTTAGTCCTTTCATTTGTTCTTGGTGTAAAATGGTCATTCTGCTCCCGGTTCTTGCTAATTCCTCAAATGGTCCAACTATTAATCAATTAACCCCGTCAAGTCCACATAATTAATAAATACTTATTCAATACTCAATAAATCCCAAAATATTTTCTAAATTCCCAAAAATACCCCAGGCTCCCCCGAGCTAGGTATTTAAACCTCGATGTGACTATTTCACTAATCCACTCACTAGGATCGTCTCGAGCCATATACTGCAAATATATCCACATAATAATGTGGTCTCAATGATATATCACATAAAATCACAAATATACCCTTAACTGGCCAAAATTACAAATATGCCCTTAAAAGCCATAAAGGGCCCACATGAATATCTAATACTCATAAGCATGCATATAACATACTCACATAATCATATTAATCATGCGTGCCACATATCCACACATTTAACCAATTAAACATACATATATCCATTATTCCCTCCTAGCACAGTACCAAGGCACTAAGCCCTATTAACAATTTTGGGTCCTTACAATATGCATGTTTAGGTGTATTAAACATGCATGTGGGCCTGGTTCTTATTGAGTGGTAATTTTTGTAATTTGGCCCATTATGGGTATATTTGGAATATATGTGATATATGTGTGAGAACAAATTATTATGTGGATATATTTGGGTTGCTCGGCACGAGGCGATCCTATGGAGCAAGTTTGCGGGAAAGTCACAACGGGACCTGTTATCCAAAAAATTAGCATTGATGACGTGGCAAGTGATCCCTGGGGCCGAACCACTATAAAAATATCGTGTTGTTATTCATCTTTGTCATTGTGTTCTTCTCATCATATTCATCCATATCAAGCATATTCTGACTCCGTGTCAGTTGGCCAAATCTTGGGTCAACATTCTGGTGCTTTTCATTGAGAGCTTGATTAATCATTGCTGAGAAAACTAATGGCGAAAACTGGAAGGAAAGATGGACAGGCGGCCGCTGCTGCGCCATCAAATCCCCCTGTAAGCGTGGCGGAGGATGAGCCACATCTGGACATTGAGGAGGAAGAAATGGATGATGCAACGCTGAAGAGTACCCTGGGCGCGTTGCAAGAAGAGTTGGCTAATCTGAGAGCCATTCAGGAGACTCCTGCCGGAGTTGTGGCACGACAGCAGCAGGAGATTGAACGGCAGCGGGCGGAACTAAGCGAAAGGCAGGCAGAGATGGACCGCCGCCAGAACGAAGCCATGGCAGCCCTCGAGGCGGCCTTGCAGTTGGCAAGGAATCGGCCCGCACCTACTTCGCAACCTGACCAACCTGGCAATGGACCACCCCAGAGGGGTCCTAATCCAAGCCCACCGATCCAGCCTTCAAGTCCGCAAAGGCTCGAGCAGCCTCAAGCGCCCCATGATAACGCCCCGCTGGACCCTGAGGCGCAGCTACCATCCCAGGCTGGTCGCGGTGATCCCCCGCAACAAAGGCAGAATAGGACCGAGCATCAGCCTCGTAGTCCTAGATGCCGTAAGGGCGATGAGCCAAACCTACCGAACAGAGGTCAGTGTCCCCCTGGTAACAGGAGGGACCCAGAGTTAGGCTCTGCGGTCCGAGGTCCCCCACGGCACGATGATGCACGGGGACACCACGACCAGCGCAGGCCACCCTCTAACGCTCGGGACGTTTCAGCCAGGAATGGAAATCGAGGGAACAGTAGATTCCACCATAGCCAGTCGAGGTTCAGAGATGGCCATGGATACAATGAGCCTAACTCAGGCAAGGGGAACACTGGCCGAAGGAATGAAGAAAGAGGTAAAGGCAGGAGCTAGGTACCTCAAGATGACCAACCTAATAGATGGGATGCCCGGGGGCAGCCCAGACAAAATAATGTCTTCAACCGGCTCGGGGGTAGCGAGCAGCAAAGAAGAGAGGAGGATTTGCGTGACATACTTAACGATCCCCGTGAGCGGCATGGCGAGAACGTCCCCCCGGCAACAGAGGCCACAGCGATTCCTGCCGCTGTACAGGCTGAGATAGACGCCCTCAACCAAGCAGTGCAACAGCTGGTCGGGGGAAGGACATCCTACATCGACCACGATAGGAGGAAAGGCACTCCTTTCGTACAGAGGATAGCTAATGCCGAAACTCCAAGAAAGTTCAAAATGCCTACACTCCCAAACTTTGACGGGCATGGAGACCCGGTGTCTCATGTCAACAAGTTTGAAATTCAAATGGACATTCAGAAAGTGTCCTAAGACGCTCGGTGCAGGATCTTCCCTGCAACACTTTCTGAAGCTGCGCAAGAATGGTTTTTTAAGTTCCCTCCCACGAGCATAGTTTCCTGGGAAATGTTCGTAAGGGAGTTCTATGGACAATTCTATGCAGGTCGTGTGCATCCAACCGAAGCAAACCAGCTGGTTGAAATTCGCCAGCAGGATGGGGAGTTAGTAAAGGATTACGTCCAGCGCTTTATGCGAGCGGCGGCTGGAGCAAAAACAATGGGGGACGAAGGCAAGATGATGGCCATTACCGCAGGGGTTAAATGTTGTTCCCCCCTCTGGAAAAGTCTCCGAAAAGAAGGAGTGAGAACTACCGAAGAATTTTTAGACCGAGCTGATCGCTACATCAAGCTCGAAGAAGCCATCGCTGATGATGGAAAGCCCTCAAACAAGGGTAAGAAGGCTGCCGAACCCGCCAAAGACGCCAATGGTTCTAAACCTAATGGCAACGGCAAAGGCAATGGGAACGGCAATAACAATGGCAAGAATGGTGGAAAACGTCCATATAACGAGCCTTCCACCTCCGACAACAAACGAGCCAAGGGTAATCGTTATGAACCCCGGTTCACTAACTACACTGCCCTTGTTGAGTCTCGGGGGGAGGTTTATCAGGCCACAAGCTCTAGTGTGCCTTACAAAAAACCTGGCCCCATTCGGAAGGATATTTCGAAGAAAGACACTACCAAGTTCTGTCGTTATCATAACGACTACGGACATGACACCAATGAATGCAACCAGTTGAAAGACGAAATTGAGTTCCTTATTAGACAAGGACACTTGAGAAGATACGTACGGGCCTCGGGAAATTCCCAACGAGAAGCTCCGGGTGGCAACGAGCAAGCGTCCACGCGCCAACGCTTGCCACCCTTACAGCCTGCCCCCGTGGCTGGAACACTCTTAACCATCTGTGGAGGCCCGCACCTCGCGGGAAATAGCGGAAAGGCCAGAGAACGATATGCTTGGACTCTGCGCCACGACCAGGACATTGAGATGATGACTGTGGAGGACCGTGCAACAAAGAAGGCTCTGTCAGAAGAGGGTGAAATAACCTTCTCTGATGTCGATGCCAAACACGTCAGGTTCCCACATTCTGATCCGCTGGTCATGGACATCCAGATGGCCAATATGATGGTGAAGAGGGTACTGGTCGATACAGGAAGCTCAGTGAATATCCTGTATAAATCTACACTGGAACGCATGAAATTTTTCGTTAAGGACTTGGAGCCCTGCAACCAAACGATATACGGCTTCTCTGGAGAAGGACTCGCTCCCGCCGAATTGATCAAACTCCTAGTAACGACGGGTATAGCGCCTGTGAAAAGGACATTACTCGCCACCTTTGTAGTGGTCGATTGTCCCTCGACATACAATGCCTTTATTGGAAGGCCCATAATGGTTGATCTACGGGCCGTCATCTCGATGTGGCACTTGGCCATGAAGTTCCCAACAGACGCGGGGGTAGGACGCGTGTTGGGAAACCAGAGGGAAGCCAGGGAGTGCTACAACGCCTCGATCACAAAGGCGAAGAGTGGAGCGTCGAAGAGCGCTACCTCAGATAGGTTGCAGAAGGCAGTTGATACACAAGCCCAATCCGGTGATGAAGTCACCAAATAGGCCGTTGCCCAAAGTGAGGATGGAGATTTAGATCCTCGCTTTGGGGATTTTGAAGAAAATGTTGGACCCGTCGAGGACCTGGAGGAGGTCCAACTCGACGAAAAAGACCCAACCAGAGTCGTAAAGGTTGGGAGAAACTTAGAGCTTACCACGAAGAGCGCACTGGTGGAATTTTTGCGAAAGAACCAGGAGGTTTTCGCCTGGTCCCATAAAGACATGGCTGGGATAGATCCTGCACTAATCAACCATGTCCTGAATATAGACAAGACCTTTCCACCTGTGCAACAAAAGAGAAGGCTGCTCGATAAAGATAGATCAAGAGCCTTAAAAGAAGAAGTCGAAAGACTAAAGGAGAATGGGTTCATCAGGGTGGAATTTTATCCGTCATGGGTCTCCAATCCAGTGCTGGTTCCCAAGCCTAACGGAAAATGGCGAACTTGCGTGGATTTTACAGACCTCAATAAAGCCTGCCCAAAACACTGCTTCCCACTCCCGAGGATTGACCAGCTGGTCGATGCAACTGTAGGACACGAGATCCTCTCGTTCATGGATGCATATTCGGGCTACAACCAGATTAGCATGCATCCCCCTGACGAGGATCACACCAGCTTTCGGACCGATACGGGCTTGTACTGTTACAAAGTAATGCCCTTCGGACTGAAAAACGCAGGTGTGACTTACCAACGGCTAGTCAACCACATGTTTAAGGAGCAAATCGGTGTAAACATGGAAGTATATGTGGATGACATGTTGGTGAAGTCTAAAAAAGCAGAAGGACATGTGAGGGATTTACAAGAGTGCTTTAGTGTATTGAACAAGTACCAAATGAAGTTAAATCCCCTCAAATGTTCCTTCGGAGTTGGATCAGGGAAGTTTTTGGGGTTTATTGTGAATTCAAGAGGAATCGAGGCCAACCCCGACAAGATAAAAGCCCTGATTGACATGAAGTCGCCCGAAAGGATCAAAGATGTACAAAGTTTAACCGGAAGAATCGCAGCCCTAAGTAGATTCATCTCAAAATCCACAGACAAGTGTGTCCCTTTTTTCAATCTACTTAGGGGAAATAAGAAGTTTGAATGGACAGGAGACTGCGAGCAAGCATTCCAGGCCTTGAAAGCCCATATGGCACAACCTCCCATCTTATCAAAGCCAATTGAAGGAGAAACTTTGTTTATTTACCTGGCGATTACGGAAGTTGCTGCTAGCGCGGTACTAGTGCGAGAGGAAGAAGGCGTACAAAAAGCAGTCTACTATGTCAGCAAGAGACTGATTGGGGCAGAATTAAGATATCCACCAATTGAGTGGTTAGCATATTTCTTGATCCTGGCCTCTAGGAAGTTACGCCCCTACTTTCAAGCCCATCCTATTACAGTTCTAACTGACCAGACCCTTCGGCAAGTCCTCCAAAAACTGGAAGCGGCTGGGCGATTGTTAAAATGGGCAGTCGAACTGGGACAATTTGATATAACTTATTCACCACGAGCAGCAGTCAAGGGACAAGTCTTGGCCGACCTTATTGCAGAGTTCACCGAACTCCCAAACAGCGAGCAGTGCGAACAGCCTGAAGCGCCCGAGCCTCAAGACAAAGCTCCTTCGTGGAAGCTATTCACGGATGGTTCATCCAACGAATCCCACGCTGGAGCGAGAGTGATATTGATAACGCCAGAAGGGCATCGATTTCACTGCGCCATCAGGTTTGACTTCACTACATCAAATAATGAAGCGAAATACGAAGCACTCCTCGTTGGATTGAGAATGGCAAAGGATATGAGCATAAAGACGCTTGATATCTACAGTGATTCACAACTGGTGGTGAATCAGGTCCTAGGAGAATATCAAGCGCGAGGCTTGAAGATGGTGGCCTACTTAAACAAAACAAAAGACCTGCTAGCCCAGTTCACAAAGTACACCCTCCAGCAAATCCCGCGAGATCAAAATTCAAACGTAGATGCCTTAGCCAAACTCGCAAGTGCGAAGGATGCTGACACTTTGAACATTGTGCCAGTAGAAATACTAAGTAAGCCGAGCATACAAGCAACGGAATCCAGTATGGAGATTCGAATGGAGGATACTTGGATGGCGCCTTTCTAGGAGTATCTGACAAATGATACGTAGCCAACAGATAGGAACAAAGCCAGAACTCTACAAAGGCGAGCTGCTAGGTACATACTGGTCGACGGTGTTATGTACCGAAGAGGATATTCCTTGCCACTACTCAGATGCGTTACACCAGAAAAGGCTAAGGAACTCATGAAAGAGGTGCATGAAGGCTTCTGTGGGGATCACGCTGGGGGGCAGAGTTTGGCAAAAAAGATTCTAAGGCAAGGCTACTTCTGGCCAACTATGAGCGAGGATTCGGTGGAGTTTGTACGAAGATGTGATAAATGTCAAAGATTCTCCAAGATTCCACGAGCAGCCCCAAACGAATTGAAACAGATGCAAAGTCCGTGGCCTTTTGCAGTATGGGGAATAGATTTGATTGGATCCCTACCTACAGGGAAAGGCGGAGTAAAGTACGCAGTCGTAGCAGTCGATTACTTCACCAAATGGGCTGAAGCTAAACCGCTCGCTACCATCACGACCAAGAAAGTCCTTGACTTCGTTATCAAAAACATTGTCTGTCGATATGGTTTTCCTAGAAAGATAGTTTCAGACAACGGGACTCAATTCGACAGCGACTTATTCACCGATTTCTGCGAAAGACATGGAGTCATTAAAAGCTTTTCTTCAGTTTCACACCCCCAGGCGAATGGGCAGGTCGAAGCCGTGAATAAAACTCTTAAAGACACCCTGAAGAAGAGGCTCGAAGAAGCTAAGGGAGCGTGGCCAGAGAAATTGCCTGAAGTCCTCTGGTCGTATAGAACGTCTCACCGAACAGCGACAGGACATACCCCATTTTCCTTGGCCTACGGATATGAGGCGATGTTGCCTATCGAATTAGATCCCCCCTCACATCGACGTCTAACATACGATCAGGACCAGAACAGCCAACTGATGATGGAATCCCTAGACTCAATTGACGAAATACGGGAGAAGGCCCAACTCCGAGTTGCTGCATACCAACAAAAAGTCGCCCGGTACTTCAACTCGAAAGTTAAAGAAAGAAAATTCAACGTCGGAGACTTGGTGCTACGACGAGTTTTCTTAAATACCCGCGACCCTACTGCTGGAGTGCTCGGACCTAATTGGGAAGGACCTTACCAAGTTGAAGAATTCCTTCATCCGGGCACCTACAAACTTGCACGCTTAAACGGAGATCTCGTTCCACGCTATTGGAATGGAGAACACCTGCGCAAGTATTATCAGTAAACAGTCCTTTTTAAAGGACTGGCTTGTATTAATTTTTCTTTTTACAAGTTTAGCAAAGAGGGTTAGCCACGCTATATGGCTAATCGCTCGTATATGTAAGATTCTATTTCAGAATCACTCGTAAAGACATGTTAAGTCCATTTTTAATACGAGATTATAAGGGACTGTGCGCAGCCAATCATTCTTGCCAACCTTTGTGAATTTATATTTACAAGTATTTGTTCATTACGTGTGTTGTTTTGCTATATTACAAGTATTATTTTTACGCACGAACAGGAATGTTCGAACAAGTCATGGTCAAGGCAAGTGACCAAGGACCTTAATAGCAAAGCATACCATGAGGTATGTAAACACATGAACAAAATGAGTGAAAGCATGCTAAGGTACTTAGAGTATTTTTCAAAATTTATATTTTGTTAAATCATGCCAAAGTACTATGCTAAGTTCGGTCATACGAACAAATGTTATAATAAATGAAAATATTATAGCATCATGCAACCTTTTACACTGCAAGCATCACTGCTTGGATGTAATTGTTCAAGTAAAAGAAAAAGATTTACTGCCCGTGCAGCAAAGTTTAAAATAAAAATATTGTCTTTACATCACGGCCCGCGGGTCGTGTAATCAAAAAAGAAAGAAAAAATAATGGAAAAGCTCAAGAGGCATTTGGGGTCGGAGGGTCATTGGCGGCATTCTGATTGACAACATCCTCAACAGCCCCTCCTTCTTCTTCAGCACCAGCCAAACTTGGGGAAGCAGGGATCCTCTCTCTTGCCTCTTCTTCAGCTAGTTGGGCAGCGCAGCGAGCCAGCTCGGCAGCCCTGACATCCTCTGAAAGATAGCTAAAGTCAGCTCCCTGATTGTGTTTCCAGAAGTTGTTGAAACATCGGAGCATCGTCCTCTTGTACCTTTCCAGATTTTTGGAGTTGTCGAGCTCCAACTGCTTTACTTTTCCCTCGAGGGTGGCGATGGCCTCATCCTTGGGTTTGAGCACCTCTTCCAATCTTCTGATTTCTCGAAGGTGGGTGCGGCTGGCATCCTGATAATCCTGCCTCAACTTTATCGTGGATTCCTTCACAGCTTTAGCCTCCAACAACTTTGTCACCGCAGCATCCCTCTATTGGACCATCGCCTCCAACTCCTTGGCGTGCCTGGCCTCTGTAGCCGAAAGCTCCTCGGCTGCCTTCACTTGGTACCCCTCAATGGCCTTAGCCCTAGCCTGCTCGATGGTGGCCTGGGTGCGGGTGCGAGCAGTGGTGGCGGACAGCAAAGCTTGAAGACAAAGGATAAGAGTTAGAACCTGTGGCAAAGACTAAAGGACTCGGGCCAAAAGGATTAAAGAAGTACTTACGCTGGCTATCTCGTTCAGGGTCCTGTTCAGGATCAGGTCGACCGTCATGTTTTCTGCCTCAACCATGGCATCTTTGACATGGTCATTTTTCCCGATGTACGCGATGCGGTCTTTTGCTACTCGTACTGCACGGCTCGAGAGTTTGGCCCCAAGGGTCTCTTCCCGCCTATCTTGTTCCCTGCTGGGTGCAGCCGGAGGAGGGTTCTTTGGAGCCGGAGGAGGGATCTTTGGAGCGGGAGGAGTCTCTTTCTTGACAGGGGCCGAAGGATGAATAGGAGTTTGCCCAGTTGGCACATCCCTGGGAGGGTCCTCTGTTCGACCTTTCTTGGCCGGTCTCTGGCTTGTTTTGCCAGTCTGCCTCCACGATGACTTCCTTTGGAGTTGAGGAACTTCTTCTTCCTCCTCAGCGTTGTATAGATCAAAGACGTTGGGAGTAGCCATATCTGCACACAAGAAAAAGCATGCATAAGAATAAAGATAAAGGCAGATTAAAATTCGTTATGCAACAGAAAAGAGGTCACAAAGTGAATACCCGAGCTACAACTACTGGTCGCTATACTATTGACTCTATTAGTCATACATTCACTATCTGGCATGAAGAAGTCTGGCCCTAATTTTGGAGTATATGTAAAGTTGCCCTCCCCGTCAAACAAGTGACAGGGAATTGGCAAACTATTCAAAAGCAAAATAGTGTTACCGTTCTCATCAGAAGACTCCCCCAAGTCTACAACTGGCTCTTTGGCCTTTTGTTTCCCCTTGCCTTGGGGAGTAGAAGGCCTTTCTGCGGAAGGACTGACCGTGGTCTCCCTGATAGTAACCCCCGTTGGCCTCCTCCGAGGAGGGGACGCAGGAGGTTGCTGCTCGGGAACCCCCTCGGCAGTGGCATCGTCTACCACGGACCCTCTTGTTTCATGGCGAGGAGCCAGGAGGCCAGACCACCTCAGGTTTTCATCAGTGACCAGGGTCTTGATGCTTTTTGCTGCGTCGGTCATCCTGGCCAAAGTATTGGACCTCAACACCATGTCTGGTGTTGGGGTCGGACGTAACCATGGGCCTGAAAGACAGATTACAGTTTGAGAAAAATGAAAGAGAACAACTAGATTAAAAGTATCGACCAGTCGAAGACAAGCACTTACCTCCTCGAGCGAAGGCCAGGTTGTTGCTGGTTATGTCCTCTGTAAGGAAGTACTCCTTACTATACTGCCCCACATTCGATATATGCATGGTGTCACTCAGGAACGTCCGATTGGTTTCCTGGTGGCAGAAGTGAAAGAAACTCGTTCCATATTGTTGTGGGTTGGATTTAAGATCAAAAAGATAGTTGACCTCATGAGGGGTAGGTTCTGGCCATTTCTTGAGTTTGTACAGGATATTGAGTGCGGCCAGCATTCTATATCCGTTTGGAGTAATTTGGAAGGGGGCGACACTGAAATAATTGGCCACCCCCTCATAAAAAGGATGAAGAGGGAGGTAAGCTCCCGCCTCTAAGTGATACCGAGACCAGGCACTAAATATGCCCCCAGGGAGGTTAGCCCTTTGGTCTGCAGCAGGAATTGTAATAGAAACCCCTGTAAGAGGGTATTTTCTAAAGTAGTTAGCAACCATCTGCATGGTTACTGAACTGGTCGGAGCAGTATACCACTCGACATCAGGCAGATTCTGATGCCGAGGGCGAGCCCTAGTTTGGATATTAGGGTCAGGGATAGGATTTTCTCGACCACTGGTCGAGGGAGCCCTAGCCTGCGGATTAGGCTGGGCAGGAAGGTTTGGACTATTTTCAGACTCAGGTCTTTTCTTGCCTACTGATTTTGAACGGGCCATATGAGGAGAAGGACGGGGTCTAGTAGAGGATCGTGAGAAGGGAATCTCGTGAACTCGGTCGGCCGATTGTTCTTCACCCTCGAGCAGCTGGGCGAGAAGGTCGTCGTCAATGGGCCGCTCACCTCCCCACAAATCTGGCATCAATGTCTCCAAACAGAAGAATGGGGAGGTGAGGATTGAGAATTTTTAAAAGCTTTTTAGAATAACGCTGGACGAGTATAAAAAGCCAAGTTTTTATACAACAGCATTCTAACCAAAAGCTAAAGTGTTCCATACGAACAGTTTGGAAGACGGATTAAAGGGTGAAAGTAAAAAGTTTTTCAAGAAAGCTTTTTCAACTCCCCTTAGGGCGGGAAAAACCTATTTTCCAACTTGCCTAAAGATCGAATTTTTACTTCCATCTTACGTCCTAAAAAGCATGATCCTGACTAATCAAACTAACTCGTAACCTTTTTTGCCTACAAAACACTCTACTCACAAGCATCTCAAACCAGAAGCAGATGGACTCAAACAGTCAACATACAGAAGCATGCACCACGAAAACTTGAAACGTAAGAATTCGAAAACTTACCAAGAAAATGATCGTGGAGATGGAAAAAAGGCCTTCAGAGATCAAGAAACTCTCTGTCTGAGTCTTGGAAATACAAAAGAAACGGTCTCCTGGGACGAGTAAAGCTCTGGTTTTTAGGGTTTCTTGTGAAAATAATGGCGTGCGTAAAAAGAAAAGGAAAATTTCGAAGGTATTATATAAGTTTTTCTGTGGCATTGAAAAGGTGTAATCATCAGTTTCCCTTTTTCGAAGTATGGGGAAGCGGAATGGCCGTCGAAATATTTCTGGGGAACCGAAAAGACGTGATTAGACAGAAGTAGGTTACTTTTTCCAAGAACACATGAAGGGTTCTGACACGTAAGGCGGGGTTACCGAAGAGTCGTTCGTTCAAAAGTTTATTTATTGCTCGTGATAAATAAACTTGGGGGGCAAATGTTATCCAAAAAATTAGCATTGATGACGTGGCAAGTGATCCCTTGACACGTGGCTGACACCTGGAAAAGTTCTGCTAGAGTATCGACCAGAAGACACATTAGAAGCAGTAAGGGGCCCAGTCTTACCTGCGACCAGTCTGGTCGATAGTTCCGCATACAAAGCAACATTTATGAGAAGATCTTTGTAAATCCCGAATTTATCTCACACAATCTCCTGAGCATTCGATGATTCAGGAAAGAATATCTGTAATAATCTTTTGTAATCCCCCTTGAGCCTATAAATAGCAAAAGATAGCTCAAGGAAGGGACCTTTTTTTTGCTTTCAGATTATTTGAGACTATAGTAATTCTCCTAGTGATATTGTATTGTTCATCAGAGGTTAGTGAAACTCATTGAACCCTTGCTCTTTGATCACTCCTTTGATTCTATATCAATAATAGTCTAAGTGGACATAGGTTATTACCAGATCCTGGGGCCGAACCACTATAAAAATATCGTGTTGTTATTCATCTTTGTCATTGTGTTCTTCTCATCATATTCATTCATATCAAGCATATTCTTACTCCGTGTCAGTTGGCCAAATCTTGGGTCAACAGGACCTAATACCCTACTCAAGGTGAGTGAAGGGATATTTTGGGTATCTAGTACATTACCAGATTATCGGGAGAGGAATAAATATTCGATGATATATTTGGAGTTAGTGAGATTAGGAGGGAATTTCGGGGATTTTGACCATTTTGTCCTTGGGGACATTTTTGGTACCCCGAGCCTCAGGATTTGGTTAAGGTTACTTAGAGTCTAAGTAAACCTCACAAACAGCAAAAAATAGGAAAATACGTTCAGCATCCTCTCTCTCTCTCTCTCTCTCTCTCTCTCTCGTTCACAAACTCACTCAAATTCCTTGGGAATTCTTGCGATTTAGGAGGAATTGAGGCTATCTTAGGCTTGGGATTGCTTAGGGAGAAGCTCAGCATCATTTGCGGTATTTTGGTATTTTAGCTAAGTTTCAGAGTTTAGAAACTCAGTTATGAATTTTTGGATTTGATGGGGTTTTGGCCAAGTTTAGGCTTGGTTTTTGTGCACTTTGAGGTGTTGAGTTGATTGTGAACTTTACCTTGGGGATTTAGCTATGTTTGGATAGATTTTTTTGTGGGTTTTGGCTTGATGAAAATGGGGAAATTTCTAAGTTTTCATGGGGATCCACAACATTGTTCTTGAGGCGCCACGACTCTCATGAATAGGAAGGAGAAGGAGGTGTCGAACATCCATTTAAGTCGCGACGCAAGTAGGGGCGTTCCCCGGCGCGTGTTGAAATAGAGGAGAGCCTTGGGCTCTTTGACTATGGATGGGTCGCGACTCTTTTGTTTTGATTCACGTCGCTTGAAGGGTTTTTGAGCCCCTAGAGGATTTTGAGTGCGGGAACTCAAACCTAAGGGCTTGGGATCAATCTTACTACACGGTTTAGTAGAATTCGACATCTCAAAGCCTAGGACTCAGTTTAGAAGCCTTTATTCGCTTGTTTTGATGAGATTCTCTATCGGTTGTGACTGGGTTATTGCTAGGGGCTCAGAACTGGGATCGTGCTCGGGGGTCGTTCTCAATATACATTGCACTCGGACGTAAGGTAAGAAAAGTGAACCCAATACGTGATATACGTGATTAGGGCTTGGCCCGGTTGTTAATTATAACTATGAATAGGACTTGACCTTTGAGAGTGAACGTGATTTAGGTTATGCTTGAATGCTCTATGTCTGGATAATTGTTTAATGAATGCTTGCCTTATTTGCATAGGTAGGGCTCGGCCTCGTTAAGGAACATGGTTATTATTGTGGTTGTGTTTGATTGGTTAAGATGACATAATTTATATGTATGCATACTTGTATTATCTAAAGTATGCTTATTTGTATCTATATATGGTTGTCTAGTTATCTGAATGTCTAATTAAAGCCTTGACTTATTAGTAAAGGGTGACAATAGCGCGCTGCACGCTGGTCGAGAGGCTTAGGTCTAATCAGGGGCATACTATTACGTTGACCGGCCCTTTGGTCGTTGGAAAACAAAGCGCTTGGCTAGCTCTATGGCTAGTTACTCAGAGCTAAGGGCAAGGGCCCCAAGTGACTCTATGATCACATAGCTAGGGCATAGGGCCCCAGGTTCACTCTATGGTCATCCATTTAGGGTAATGAGCCCCAGAATGATCCAGTGATCACTTATTTGTCATTGTATGCATGTATGAGTAGGTTATTATTGCTGGGCATGCTAGATATGTATTTAGAATCTGTATTTACTGTTCATGCACATGTTTAAGTTTTCTTGCTGAGCCTTGGCTCACGGGTGTTATGCGGTGCTGGTAAGGGGAAATGAAAGCTAGACCAGGCATGAGTTAGAGAGCTTCAGTGGTGGCGTGTACATATGCAGCTGCTCATTCACCACAGCCGAGGATATCTCAGAGGAACTAGGGTTGTATCCCTTATTTTTCAGCTGGTTGTAACTTTTGATTGTATATACTTTTTTAAACATTTGTTTGTAACCTTTTAGGATCCCATGTATGTAATAAACTGTTAAACGAAAAGTGAACGTTTCCTTTGACAAAAAAATTTAACCCTAAACCTTGACATTAACCTTAGTTACACGTTTATAACCAAATGAATTGATTAGCAAGTTTGACACTATTTACAGTACACAGTTTAATGGTCCTAGATTAGAAGGACATTACGAAATTTGAGTAGAAAAAATGTCCTTGGCCTGGAGTTCCTTTAAGATACTGAAGGAAGGGATGGGCAGCTTAAAGGTCAGGAAGCCTTGGAGTGGTCATGTATTGGCTGAGCTTGTTGACAACAAATGAAATGTTTGGTCTATTGATAGTCAAGTAGATGAGCTTGCCTATAATGCTCATGTAGGTAGTGGGATCAGAAAGTAACTCTCCTTCATCTTTGCCAAGCTTGGTATTAGATTTCATGGGTGTTGATGAATGTTTAGCTCCTTAAAAACCTATATTACTTAAGATTTTTTAAGTGAAAGTTCTTTGAGATATATAGATGCCACTGTTAGAGCGACCAATTTCTAACCCAAGAAAAAATCTTAAAGGACCGAGATCTTTTAGTAGAAAAATTGAGTTGAGTTGTTGTGTAAATTGGGCAGCAGCTATATCATTGTTAGTAGCCACAACAATATCATCAAAATATATCAAAATAACAATAAATACACTTGAAATATTTCTAATGAAGAAAGAATGATCTGAGTGAGATTGTTTAAAACCATTTTGAAGAAGAGTATTGCTAAGCTTATACCATTGTCTAGAGACTTGCTTTAAGCCATAGAGACTTTTAGTGAGTTTATAGACAATAATTTTAGGGATCTCCCACTTAGGTTGATAACCTTTTGGTATTTTCATGTAAGTTTCCATGAAGAAAATCATTGTTCAAATCTAATTTTTGTAATGACCATTGGTTAATGGCAGCAAGTGTAAGAAATAATTTCAAGGTATGAAATTTTTCAAAAGGAGGAAAAGTATCAAAATAATCAATTCCTTATTTTTGAGTATGCCCTATTGCAACTAAACTTTCTGTATACCTTCCTTTTGACGTAGTTTTTTTGCCAACACTAGATTAAGAAATCAAATAGGTAGATTAGTGTTAAATTATAAACTGAAATGAAATAATTAAAGCACTCTCGAACACACACAACTTTTACGTGGTTCAGTGGTTAAAATCCACCTAGTCCACGAGACAATGTTATTGCTTTTCTCTCTCAATTTTTTACAGAGTTTTAGTAATACAAAAAATGGTTGTCCCCTTTCCTGTCCTTTATTCCTGATATTTATAGAGGAATTTCCATGACAGGTTTGGGTAACCGCGTGAATAAATAAGGTATACATTTAATACATATTATTCCCATTTACATTGGGATATGATTTGATAACCGATTGGAATATACTCTTGATATCATGGGTAATAAATGACAAATATGTGATACAAACTGGGCATTAATGAGCGTATAAGGAGCCTCTGAATCTCTCGGGATCCATCAGTGTGTGTTTTGTCCAGGTTTCCACGGGCTGAATATCTCACCCAAGCTCACATTCAAAGACTATATGAACCTTTGCTCATAGTAGGCTTAGAACGCCCAAAGTCTGATCTAGCCATTATAAGTCTCGAACTCAATTGTTATCTTGAGAGGCGGTTTGATAATAACTTGTATACTGCATACGAACTAGATTGACTCTCGAGCTGTTCACATCATTGTTAACCAGATGTTCTACTTGGCTATTTTTCCACATATTTATCTGCCAACTGTACCCAAGCTGAGTAATTTAACTCATGCTAATTTTAGGGTACAACATTTGCCCCCCAAGCTCCTGCTCGTGCTTGATGTCATCAGTTTCTGACATGCACAGTAGGGGCTTTTAGGCTTTTGCGATATAAAATCATGTCTGCCCACTGCTCGAGTGCTGGACACGTGGCTGCCTGCAATTGGCGTCCGTTTGGGTTTCGAGGATTGTAACAAATTTCCTGTCAACTTTTTGTCGATGTATGGTTCATTTAATCTTGGACTTCCGATCTCGATCCAACCCAATCGGATGGCACGAATTAATTCCCGCATTTTACGTATAAATAGGGTGATCAGACCTGAACCCTCACCATCTTCGCATTAAAAAAGTTTCCATTTTAAAAACAAAGTTTCCCTTTTATTCTCCAACTTCTCTCAACAACCCTCCATCGCCTTTCAGATTCTCAAAAGCTTTCAAGGATTTTCCTGTGGATGTATCGACATGTTCTCTGAATCGATCATATCAACTGTAAGTATTTCCTCATCTGGTTTGATTTTTTCAACTCTTTGCTTTCCAGCGAATTTTTTTTTCTACTGTGAAAAGCATCCTTTGCCCAATGTCATTTAGGATACATCTGGTTCTAAATAGATGATAGGATTCGGGATAGGCTAAATGAACAATATTAGGATTATTTAGAAACGAGACTTTCATAAAACTGGGCAAACTTTCTGGATTTTTCAAAGAAAATTCTAATGGTAAATTGGTTTGAATACCTGTTTGGGGTGTAGAAGCTGAAGGGGTTTTAGGTTTGATCCTAGGTAGCTTAAAGGTTACGATTCCTTAGGGTTTTTTGCATTAAATCACTTCCAAATGGAAAGTATTGGGTCTGATGGATCTGACACACGAATCTCGAAGTATGAGGGAATTTTAAGAAATTGAAGCGTGTGGCCTAGGACCACGCGTGGGACCACGTGTTGAGGCTAGGACACAACTTAGCTCATATAATTTTTCAAATCTCGAAAGTAAACCACTTAAACCTTTGGATTTCCGTATGTCCACAACCATAGCTAGAAATCATCTTAGGTCGCCTACTAATAGGCCACTTTGTCGTCAGGCATTCTGAATCATGGCACCCACAAAGAAGAACGTCGCAAGCTCCTCTAACTCTCCTACCCCTCATTTTGATCCTGTGGTGGAGAGAAAAATTGTGGTTGACCTTGACGCATTCTTCGAGGCCGAGCACATAGTCTCTCGGATAATGACTTAGGGAAAAGTTAACAAGATCCTGCTAAGTCATAGGATAGAGATGGGAGCTAATGGCTTTACTACCCAACCTGCACTGGAGGGAGAGCGAAGCTGTGCCCTTCTCCAAGATGACTACGAGGCTTGGAGTGACGAGCATTTGAAGGCAGGTGCCTTCCTCCCATTGGACCAGTATTTCGTAGTCTTTCTGAACTACGTCAAACTGGCTCCATTCCAGTTCTCCCCAAATTCATACAAGCTTCTGGCGGGGTTAAAATATTTGTTTCTAAGGCATGAGTGAGAGGTCCTTGCTCCGGCAGACATCATGTACTTCTTCGGTCTCAAGGCTTGTCCTGACCAGAAGGGGCGAGGTGATGGTTTTTACTACCTCACTCATTTCCCCAAATCCGCCTCTGTCATTGACCTTGCCAGCCACCCAAATGACTATAAAGATTTGTTCTTTATGTCAAATGGGTTCAAGAACTGTGACCATCGATACTTCAACCATCTTTGTAAGTCTTCTATCTTTATGAATTCAGCACGTGAACTTTTTATCACTTGTGCACTATAAATATAGTTTTTGCTTAAGGATTCTGATTGAGTCCATTCTTTGTGCAACTATATTCGTGAGGACAAAGCAGTCTATGACCCTAGGGGGTCAGTACGAGACCTTGTCCAGTCTTCCTCCAAGGGAGAAAGGCAATCGTCAAATTATGAATGAAACCACCATGGTGGCTTGCAATTTGATTAGCAGGGTCAAAACGCTAGCTCTGAGGACCCAAGCTCCACTTCCTGTCATCCCCGAGCTCCCTCCTCCTCAAGAGGCCTGGCCAGCCAATGTGAACATCGAGGAAGAAGAAGATGTGGCACTGTTGGTGTGTAAAAGGTAAGCTCCTGAATATAATCAGGAGCCCAGTCTAGACCAAGCTGCATCCGAGGCCGCAGCTAGCCTCTCGGGCCAAGGTAACCCATACCCTCATAGAGAGTTAGATCAGGTTGATGCCAGTTATAGGCTAATTTGATTCAACCCTAAGCACCTCATTAGTTGTCACCCCACTGACCCGGACCTAAACACAACCCTCCTCCAGTGTGTGGACCATATGGTGGTACACTATGACCATAACTACCCTAAAGATACCATCATTGTTGAAAACACTCTCCATTTTAGGTCCACAATTTTTTAGGAGTAGGGGACAAATCGTAGGTCCTGGCCTTCCCTGCGTTAGGGTGCATATGCCCCTAGTTTTAGGCCATACGTAGATGAGTCCAGCCCTGAGGAAGGACCTAAACCCCCTGGGACACAAGAGGTCATAATCTTAGATTCTCCCCTTCCTCTAATAATCTAAGTGCTAGAGGTTGCGCCTAGCCTGGTCAATAATCCTGAGCTAATCGTAATAGATTCCTCCCCTAGCCTAGAGAGTGGGTAGGGTTCTTGCCCTTCTATTTGTGTTTATTTTACTTTTGAATAATTACTTCTTTAAACTTAATCCTCTGTTCGCTCTTTTTCAGGTGATCAGATAGAGCTGCCAGGAGCCCCAGATTTGAAGGGTGCTTTTAAGGCTAGCGAGATCGGAGTTGGTCCCGTGGTGAACAGGCCCAGGGCGACAAAGAAAATAGCTCTGAAGATGGGGGGTACCTCTAAGTCTTCAGCTAAAGACAAGGGTGCCAGCTCCACCCGGGAGCAGCGACAAAAGAAACTCCCCCCAGCTCCAGTAACAATGGTAAGAGTTCAGTAAGCTCCTCCTCCCCCTCGACACATACCTCCCTCAAATCCTCAAGTGATCCAAGGTGAGGCTCCTACTGTCTAGATCCCGATCAAGCCACTCGACCTGGACAATATCTCGGAGGATTTTCAGGGTATTGTGTATAAGACAGCAAGCCACATGGTCAGCCATGCCTACAAAGCCCACGCAAAAGACTTAAGGGCTATAGAGGAGTGGACTCATGAGGACGTCCTCGAATCTGCCATGGGGATGAACCTCACTATGAGTCTCTCTCAATCTCCTAACTTTTTCTTTTTCTTTAATTAGTTTTTTTATAGACTATTCTTGACTTGCTCCATTCTTCTTCAGTCTATCCTGGCCCAATTTTTAGGAATTGCTACAGTTAAAGCCAGGGACGAGGAGCTCCGAGCTGCCCTTGGCGCCACTCAAGAGGGTGAACAGGCTGCCAAAGCTACCCTGGTTTCATCCCAAGAAGGTAAGCGGTCTGCCAAAGTCACCCTGTCTGCCTCCCAGGATCAAGTCATGGAGGTGAGTCATCACGTGGATCAGATTCAGGTCAAAAATGAAGATCTCCAGAAGAAGCTGATCGAGGTTGAGGCTAAGGCCAAAGAGGAAGTTGCGGAGTCATCGAATCAATTGGAGGAGATGCTTTACCATTTCTAGGCTTTCAACCAAGATGGGGACTTCTCTTTCATGCAGCCCGAGCTGTGGAACCCATATCTTGATCGGTTAAAGATTCGGTTCTCACAGGAACCCTCGACGACCAGGGAAGCTTTTGGAGCTGCTGAGGGGGATGGCGAGGAGGTGACTTCTCTGCAGCGAGCTGACGGGGCCAAGTTACTTTTGTATTCACTCTTTTTATCATTGTTATTTTTTATATTTTTAAAACTTTTGTAACTAAGTCCCTCGGGACCAAAACAATTGCCTCCGGGCTTAGGTCGAGGTTTTTCCTCCTCGAGATGACAATATATTTTTGAATATACATCTAACTTGTAATCTACTTGTGTTTCCCTTAGTATATTATTTTCTCATGTTTGTGAATCCTTAGATTCTTGTACATTAGAAATCTTAGTGGTTGACTTTTAGATCGAGATAGATTTTATCGATATCTTAGTTGTATCCAATATTTTACTCGCTTATTTGCACCATACTTGTTAAGAATCACGCCTCAGACCTGGTTATGTTCAGGAGTTTTTTTCATATGCTTAATAGCATCGCACCTATTAGGAATTAGGCTCTGGACCTAGTTATATCCAGGTTTTTAGTGATTTCTCAAACTTAGTTCGCGTTAGGTTTATTGAAAATTCAAGCTTTTAAAAAGCTGTTGAATAATCAATTTCTCCAAACTCTAAGTTTTTAATCCTCATCCGAATAAGATGAAATTTCTTAGAAATTCTCCAAGGTTATGTGCCCCCCAAGTAACCAGAATGTATAAGTGTTCTTGGTTGCTTTTAAAAAGCAAGTTTGTGATAACAAAACAATAAAATTTGTTATTTAGTAACCCAACTGTTATTAAATTGAAATGGGTTTTATAAATAAGTCTTACATAAATGGTAACTCTGAAAATATTAAAGACAACAAAACTATTGATAATACTTTTTAAGTGTAGGGCATTCCAGGTCCGTGGGACTATTTCCCTACTTATCTGGGCTAGCTTAAAAGTTCCTTCACGTAGGACCTCTATGATCTGATATGTTCCTTCCCAGTTCGGCCCTAACACCCCATCTTTGGGATCCTTAATTTCCAAAAATACCCTTTGGAGAACCATATTGCCTAATCTGAGTCTGCGCCCCTTAACTTTTGAATTGAAAAATCCAGTGTTCTTCTACTGATAATGGACGAGCTGTAATTGTGATGCCTCTCATTTTTTTCGATCTAATCGAGGGATGCACTAAGCAGCTTGTGGTTATGATCTCTGTCAATTGTTACCATTGCCTCAATTGGTAGAATAGCCTCGCTTCCAAAGGTTAGGGAAAAATGGGTGTCTCCCATAGAAGTTCTATGTGAGGTCTGATAGGCCCAGAGTACTTATGGAAGCTGCTCAAGCCACAATCCCTTCACCTCATCTAGTCTTTTCTTCAAGCTTGCCTTCAGGGTCTTACTTACAACCTCGACCTACCCATTGGCTTGTGGGTATGCTACCAACAAGAAACTCTTGGTTATGCCATATTTTTCACAAAAATTTGTTAAGATATCACTATCAAACTGAGTTCCATTGTCTGACAAAATATTTTTAGGGAGTCTTAATCGACATATGACATTATTTACAACAAAATCCAAGATTCTCTTCAAGGTGATGGTTGCCAAAGGTTCAGCCTCTACCCACTTCGTGAAATAATCGATTGCGACTACTGCATAGTGAACTTCTCCTTTTCCTGTTGGCAGGGAACCAATTAAATCAATTCACCATGCTGCAAAAAACCAAGGGGATGGGATCATGGTTAGCTTGACTAGAGTAGCTCGGGAAACTATGGTAAAGCGCTGGAATTTATCACACTTTTGGACATACGAAATCGAGTCCTTTGTTAAAGTGGGCCAAAAATAGCCCTGTCTCAGTACCTTAATAGCTAGGTTTTGCCCCCCAACATGGTCTCTGCAGAATCCTTCATGTTTTTCTTGCAAAATAGTATGTGCTTCCTCTGGCATAAGCCAACGCATGAGGGGCAACGAACGCCCTCACTGATATAGGATCCCTTCAACAATAGCATACCGCGAAGCTTGATACAACAAATTTCTCACGTCCTTCCTATCATCATGTAGCCTTCTGGTCGTGAGGTACTCCACTATAGGAGTCATCCAGGTCAATTTTATGTCAATCATTCTGACCTCGACCATCTCTGCCATTATACTAAGGATTTCCAAGAACTACTGGGACTACATTTAATGTATCTGCTTCTTTGGTGGTAGCGATTTGAGCCAGAGCATCAGCGTTGGAATTGTGCCGTGGGGTATTTGCTCCACGGAATTACACTCAAACTCAGATAACTCGCCCTTTACCTTAGCCAGGTAGGTGCCATCTTGATTCCTCGAGTTTGTTATTCCCCCAATAACTGATTTACAACAAGATGAGAATCACTATAACATTGGATGGCTTTCGCCTTCAGCTCTTTCGCCACCCTTAGCCCTGCCAATAAGGAGTCATGCTCCACTTCATTGTTGGATGCTTCAAACCCGAGCATGAGAGTTGTATGGAACTGATGTCCTTCAAGTGAGATTAAGATTATCCCAGCTCCCAATCCATTTTCATTAGATGATCCATCAACAAAGATTTTCCCTAATTCTTGCACCATCTCCCTTATCAGCGCGTCCTGAAATCCTATGCATTCAGCAACAAAATTAGCAAGAGCTTGGCTCTGGATTGCTGTTTGTGGCATATATAATATCTCGAACTGTCTAAGTTTGATGGCCCATTTTAATAGACGTCCCGACGTTTCAGGCTTTTGCAAAACCTGCCTTAAAGGTTGGTCAGTTAAGACATGAATAGAATGGGACTGGAAGTATGGCCTGAGCTTCCCTGAAGCCAAAATGAGGTAGAACACAAGCTTCTCTATCAGTGGGTACCGTGATTTAGCTCTGAGAAGCCTCTTATTTACATAATACATGGGTTTCTGCGCCCAATTTTCTTCTCGAACTAATACGACACTGACTGCATTTTCTGTCACGACCAGGTAAAGAAATAGACACTCTCAAGATGTCAGTTTTGATAGTACGAAGGGTTCATCTAGATGCATTTTGAGATCACAAAATGCCTATTCGCATTCTCCAGTCCATTCAAATTTCTTGTTTCCCCTAAGCAAGTTGTATAATGGTAGACACTTATCAGTGGATTTTGAAACGAAACGGTTTAGAGTCGCCACCTTTCCAGTTAGGCTTTGTACTTCCTTACGCGACCTGGGCGAAGGCATTTCTACCAGCGACCTGATTTTTTTTTAATTCACTTCTATCCCCCTTGTGTTGACTATGAACCCATGAAACTTTAGTGACGCAACTCCGAAAGTACACTTCTGGGGATTCATCTTCATGTCATACTTCATTAATATTCCATAACATTCTTCCAGGTCGGATACATAGTTATTGGCAGTCTTTGACTTGACGAGCATATCATCGACATACACCTCCATGTTTCTCCCGATCTGATGAGCGAACATTTTGTTGAACAGCCGTTGGTATGTAGCTCTGGCGTTTTTCAGCCCAAATGGCATAAATTTGTAGCAATATACGTTATGCTTGATCATGAAACTAGTATGCTCTTGGTCTGCAGGGTTCATCGTGATCTGGCTATATCCAGAGTACATGTCCATGAAAGACATGAGCTCATGACCGGCCATAGCGTCTACCAACTGATCAATTCTTGGTAGTGGGAAACAATCCTTGGGACAAGCCTTGTTGAGGTCGCAGAAATCGATACAAGCTCTCCACTTCCTGTTTGGCTTCAGCACCAGCGTGGGGTTAGCAACCCACATTAGGTATTTTGCCTCCCTGATGAACCCGCATTTAAGTAAGCAAGCTACTTCTTCTAACGTTCAGATCGTACTGTCCCCAAGAGCATCCGTTTTCGGGACATTCCAGGCACATTCTCGTCCAAGTTTAAAGTGTGCATTATTATACGCAGCCTAATTCCCACCATATCCTCGTGCGACTAAGTGAAAACATCTAGGTTTTTCCTTAGAAACTCGACCAGCTCCTTCTTCCTTTCGACTTCAAGATTTTTTTCAATTTTGATAACTCTTGAAGGTTCTTCTGGGTCGATGTTTATTTCCTCGAGCTCTTCTACTACTTTAAGCTCAGACCTGTCTTCGCCTACCCAGGGATCAAATTCGTCCCATTGGGGGACCTCATCATTTTCTTCTCAAGGTTCTTCCATCCTACTCGTAACTTCCATTTCCTGAGCTCCTCATCTCCTTCACCTATAACCATCGTCTGCTGCCTGGGTTGTGATTTTCCCTTCATAGCAATGTTGTAGCATTCTTTGGCAGCAATCTAGTCTCCTCTTACCGTGCATATTCCTGAGGTCGAGGGGAACTTCATTGCCAGGTGTAGAATCGATGTGATGGCTTCAAAAGCCATCAACGCAGGTCGTCCCAAAATTGTGTTATATGCGGCCGGACAATCGATTACCATGAACTCAAGTATTTTAGAGACAGTTCATGACTAGTCTGATTGTCTATATGGACATCATTCCTTCACCCGAAAACCCGGACAGAGTCGTTGAGGTCGCCTTCAAATCAATTACGAACAATCCCATATTTTATAGGATGGACCTTAAATGCACATCTATGGAACTTCCATTGTCCACTAGTATCCTCTGTACCATTCGGTTACCGAGCTGCACGATTACCACCAACAGGTCATTGTGCGAGAATCGAATGTGGCTAGCATCCTCTTTCGATAACTACCGCTTCGAGACAAACTCCACACCGTTGTGAGTTTTTAACTCATTAATATACCTTTTTTGGGCCCCACTGCTCGTTCCAGCCAAATGAGGTCCTCTGGCAATAGTAGTTATATCTCCTCCTACTATCGGGGCAGAGTCGACCTGATTCATCTAAGCTCTAGGTTGACCTGTTGGGGCTTCCTGAACTGGCTGAGGATTCTGCCCGGTAGTTTTATTGTGAGTTACTCGATTTTGGGTGTACTGGGCTAATGGACCAGCCCCAATGAGAGTCTTAATCTCATTCTTCAGCTTCCGACAATCATTGGTGCTATAACCGAAGTCATTGTGGAATTGACAAAACTTTGAGGGGTCTATCTTCGCCCTCTGATGCCTCAAAGGTTCTGGCTTCTTCCACGAGAGGCAATTAGAATTTTCCAGGAAGATATGTTCTCGGGTGTCCGTTAGGTCGGTGTAGATGGCATAAACGGGCTTGAATTTCTCCACAAACATGTGCTTCTTTGTTCCGTTCTGGTCGACCTCACCATTTCCCTTCCTCTTGTTGTTTCCAGCTTGGTTATTCTAGGTAACAGGTTGAGCCATAGCTGCAACTTATGCCACCATTCTAGCGGGTTGGATAGGGGCCTGGCTGGTTCCTACAATAGCAAATCGTGCCTTTTTCCAGGTTTATCCACTCCTGGGCTCGGGCAAAGAATTCATCTGCACTTTTAACTCCTTTTCGCTGGAGTTCTTTCCATAGATCACCTCCCACCAGGATTCATGTTCTCATTGCCATGATCTTGGAGCTATCATCAGCATCCATAGCTCATTCTGCAACATTGCTCAGGTATGTCTTCAATGGCTCACCAGGTTGCTGTTATAAGTTGGCCAATAAGTAGGCCTCTAATTAAGCTGCCTGTGAAGCTTGGAATGCTTTCTTAAACTCAGAAGAAAATTTCTTCCAAGAGATTATCGAAAGCTTCTTGTATTGTTTAAACCATTGTCTGGCAGGTCCAACCAGAATCGCGGGGAACAGGATGTATCTTAGGTCGAGCCCGACATTGTGGGCCATCATCATTGTGTTGAACATCCCAAGGTGATTGAATGGATCTGTATTTCCATCAAATGTCGGCATGTTTGGCATCATAAAGTCGATAGGATACCTAGTTGTGGCAATGTTTGGAGCAAAAGGTTTGAGCTCTTCATCGGAGTCGTAATCATCCGTTCCTTTTCCAGATAAGAACCTCTTCATCTGTTCCTCCATCAAGGCCAATCGCTCAAGGGTTAGGTCCTTGGTCTCTATGCTAGCTGGGGGTTGTTCAATAGCTCCAGTCCTATTGTACGCGTGTAGTGGATTATTGTCCCTCCAAGTCCGATTTTGGTTAGGTGGGGCATTCCCATTGTCACGTACGATAGACAGACCTCCCTCATGTCGAGTGCAACTAACATCCTCGTTCCGAGTTGGATACCTTATTGGTGAGTTCAAATGATCACGTAGGTCAGGTTGTGGATCATACTTTAGACTTTCTGATGAGCTCAGATGATTCCTCAAGTTTCTTTCAGACCTACATCCACGTTGGCTCCTTATCCAGTTACTTCCATTTGCAAAACTTACGGCCCATGGTTCAGATCGAGGACCTAGATTATCAGCATGTTCCCATGGGGCGTAAGTATCAATCAACGGGGGAGGATTTCTCCTACTTTTCCCATGAACTGAGGCATCTCATTGGAGGCGAGGTGGTGTAGGATGTCTAATCGCTGATGGAGGATGCCTTATTGGCGAGGCTATCCTCATTCCATCAGCACGAACCAAATTAGCTCACCTCGAATTTACTCCAATGTCTCAAGTTCTCTGTGTCTGGGGCTTTGATCGTGGTACAGGAGGATTTGCTTGAGCATTTTCCCTCTGTGAACTTGTCCCAGCCCGCCCTGGAGGGTTGTTGTGGGCACTCCTAGGAATCTGCGAAGAAGGCACAGAGTTGGGGGTCGCAGTCTTGACCCTGACTGACAAGTAGGTGCTGACCCCTGTGACGAATAGTGGGTCTGAAGGCATAGAGCTCGAAGTTGCAGTTTTGACAGAGCAACTAGGTTTAGACCGCTTATTCCTATGGGACTTATGAGACCCACTTTGCCTCTTTCTGGAATTAATATCAGTTGTAAGAGGGGGTAATCGAGCCAAGACCTCCTCAATTTTCCTATTTTGTCTAGCAAGATGGCTTCTTAATTAGGCATTTTCCATCTCAACGACGGTCAAATACCCTGGACTAGGATTTGGTGGGAGTGATGCTAAACTCTCGGCGTCGTCTTGACTCGTCGGTTGCTTTCTGGGACACTATTGAACGAATGGGCCCCTTTCAGTGAGAACAGCGGTATGATGGGCCTCCTGCCCACCAGGCTGCTCCATGTCATTGTCATGCATAGATCAAGTGAACACCATGATGAATGTCGACTGAAACTTGCGAAGCTCTAATTTCCTCTCAATGAAAGCACCAAACTGTTGACGCATTTTGTTGCCAATAGTAGATTAAGTAATCAAATAGGTAGATTAGTGCTAAATTATAAACCGTACTGACATAATTAAAGCCCTCTCGAACACACACGACTTTTGCGTGGTTCAGTGGTTAAAATCCAACTAGTCCACGAGACAATGCTATTGCTTTTTTCTCTCAATTTATGCAGAGTTTTAGTAATACAAAAAATGGTCGTCCACTTCCCAGTCCTTTATTCCTGATATTTATAGAGGAATTTCCTTAATAGGTTCGGGTAACCGCATGAATAAATAAGGTATACATTTAATACAAATTATTCCCATTTACATTGGGATATGATTTGATAATAGATTAGAATAAACTCCTGCTATCTTGGGTAATAAATGATAAATATGCGATACAGCCTGGGCATTAATGAGCATATAGGGAGCCTCCGAATCTCTTGGGATCCTTCAGTATGCATTCTGTCCAGGTTTCCACAGGCTGAATACCTCACCCGAGCTCGTGTTCAAAGACTATATGAACCCTAGCTCGTAGTAAGCTCAGAACGCCCAAATTCTGATCTATCCATTAAGTATCAAACTCAATTGTTATCTTGAGAGGTGATTTGATAATAACCTGTATATCGTGTACGTACTAGATTGAGTCTCGAACTACTCACATCATTGTTAACCAGATAATCTACTTGGCTATTTTTCCACATATTTATCTACCAGTTGTACTCGAGCTGAGTAATTGAACTCGTGCCAATTTTAGGTTACAACACTTCCAATGGCACCATTAGATTTTTATTTGATTTTGTATTTTCACTTACTTCCTATTGTGTGCTGCCTAGGAGGCAGAGAAACAATCTACCAAGTGTTGTAATTGGTTAAAGGGTTGTAATTTCAGCTTGTATGGCATCTTACCATTCATTGATTTAGCAAGCTTGTTTGAGTCTTGTTGGTTCATAAGTATTGTAATCATTTAGAATGGCAAGTTTAAAAGGTTGAGATAATTTTCATAAGAGATAAAATTGGTTAGCGGAAGAGCATAAGAAGGAATGACAACAGACAATGAAAAAACATAGTCTTGTAATTTTTTTGCCCGAGTAATAGGCATTCCAGATTTTAAAGTAATGAGGGAATCTTACTCAAGTGGCTCAGAGCTATTTTCTTCCCTATCAGTGGGTAGAATCAGTACTGAGACAATGTTATCAGAAGAATTCTCTTGGTAAAAGCATGTCCTATTTTAGGTATTAAAGTTGTGGAAAAAAGATAATTAACATTGAGAGAAGAATCATTATTTTTTAATGGAAAGACACTCCCATAAAACACAACATCCCTAGACTAAAATACTTGTTGGATTTGAATATCTAATAAGGTGTACGCTTTCATTCTAGTAGGGTAACAAATAAAAATACAAGCTTTAGATCTAGGAGAAAATTTATGTCTTTTATTATCTTATGTGAAGGCAAAAGCAAGGCAACTAAAAGCCCTAAGATGCTCATAAGTAGTTACCTTGTTATTTAGTAATTCAAGAGAAGTCTTACATAAGACCAGTCAGGAAGAGAGAGTTAAGACTGAAGGAGTAAAGCTCTAGCCACATTAAGAATGTGTTTATGTTTCCTTTCTACTAAAACATTTTGTTAAGGCTTATCCACACAAGAATGATAATGTTCTATGTATTCTGTTGCATAGAAATTGGACGGATTAAACTCTTTGGCATTGTTAGAACGAATGCCTTTAAGTGGGTGTTTAGTGTAAGAGATTTACTTTGTGGACATTAGTTGAGAAGAGTTGAGATTAAGGAAATCTTAAATTCAATGAACTTGTAATTTTCAAAGATTGGTGTCCAAGGTGAACATGCCAAGTATTGTTAGCAGTAAAAGAATTGACATTTTAATTAGAAGAACAAGAAAAAAAAATGTTTATCTTGCCTGATGAGATATAAGTTGCCAATTTTCTTACCGATCCCAATCTTGGAAATCCGAGAAGGTGTGGTAACTCTAGGAATTAGAGTTATTTTTATGCTTTTAAACTTATACTTTAACAAGAAAATAGTGGTTTAGGGTATTTTGTAATGTTTTTATTTTGGTTTGTCAAATATTCATTATAATTAGATAATATTAAATATTATATTAATGCTCGAAAAATATATCTTAAAATGTTGAATTTTGTCTTGACAGATGGTTGGTAGAGTTGTGGACATTTTGAAAAGGATTTGAAGGTTGAAGTGGAATTAGGATTTTGGGATGCCACAACATTGTAGCAGCATCACGTTTTGCTAGATATCTAATTTGAAGGCCCACTTGAGAAAATTTGATTTTGTCTTATTCAACTCAGCTTTTTGGATTAGCTTTAATTTGGGCTCAGTGCTATTAATGGGTATTGGGCCTTTGCTTTCTTTGAGTCCATTAGCTTACAAGGAGAATAAAAATAAAAGAAACAAGAGGAGACCCACATCGGTTTAGGAGGAGAATAACCTAGCTGCATTAATCATATTTCACCAATTGGGAATATACACATAAAGAGAGGGAGAAACAAGCAGCAACCACCTGGTACAAAGGAGATGACCATTTTTAAAGAGCTTTAATTGTGAAGAAGAAGGATAAGAACAAAGGGATAAGGCTGGAGGACAAAGCTACTTGGAGACATCCTATTGGCTTGGCATTCTTACTTTGCTCCTTTAGTTTTTCTTGAACTTTCTCTTTAAATTTTTGAATATGGGCTGTCATTATTTCGGTGTATTTGAAATATCCACCATGAACTAACTTTTTAATAGCTAGGATAGTTGAAGAACTCTATTATGTAATTTTTGAATACTTTGCTTGTAATGCTTATTGCTAATTGTGGTTCATTCATTCAAGTGTGTTTCATGTTTAGTTCTTGCTTTTGATTGATCACCATTAGCAAGTAAAAGATTTGATTATGGCTGCTAAAAAGAGTGATAATTAATGGACCTAAAACTTGAATGATGCAAGATTAAATGTTTTTAATTTTAATTTTGTAAATGTATAGAAATATATCTTTGCCTTGAATAATCTTGAGGAATTGGTGCATGAATAAATATTCTTGAAGTTAAATTGGTATAGGCGTTTGTTAGTTTAATTAGACAATTAAAACCATAATGATTTCGACAGAAACTTATGAAATTTGATTGGAATTCTTGATTACTTTACTGTCAGTTTGCCACAACATTTACACAACATTGGTGCCAGATTTTTTATTCTAACTTGACATTCCACCATTGTTAATCTTTGCTAATTCATTTTAATTTGTGTTTCATACTTTCAAGTTTTATTTAGTTTCTCATTAGTCTAAATTGCATTCTCAAAGATTCACTTAATTTAGTTTTCATTTTAAACCATTTTGTTGATTTTTATTTTCGCAATTTGTGAATTTGCAATCCTTGAGGAACGATATCTGGTACTTGCTATTGTATTACTTGTTGTTGACAGTGTACATTTGCACTTAGCTTTATGTTATGCCATAGGGTGCCTTAAATAAACACTCATAAGGACTGAAAAACATAGAGTGAAATGTATGTTTAAGACAAGCATTTACTAAGACAATATTGAACTTAAATTCTAGTCTATAAAGAATATCATGCAAGATAATATGAGCATTAATTTGAACATAACAAACCTTTTGAATTTTAGCTTGTTGACCATTAAGTAAAGTAACAATGTTAGCTACTATTTTATTTGTAGAAGACTTAAAATAAGAGAGATTGTGACAAACATGGTGTGTTGCAACACTGTCTACAATCCATAAAGCAGAACAAAAAATAAAGCTTTTACCAGAGATATTAGAAACAAACGATTGTGTCAGTTCATTTGAAGAAGGATTGTGCTTTAGCTATTGACAAAGTAAGGAAATGAGAACATGCATTTTATTGGAGTATTGAATGGGGTTTTTGTCAACTGTTGGACCATTCGAAGAAGAGGAAAATTTCTTATTAATTGAAGTCTTTAGGGGTTATTTTTTCTTGCTCCTGTCACCATAGCTAGGGGAAATCCATGAAGGAAGTAACGCTTCTCAGCTAAATGACCTGGTTTGAGACAATGGGAGCATGTGGATCTAGGTTTCTTACTTCTTGGAACATTGGTCCTAGATGATTTAAAATCAGTGGAAGCAGCAATAATACAAGGAGATGCAATGAAGCCAAGACACATCTGTCTTTCTTCTTTGACAATCATGGAGAAAACTTTAGTGAGAGGTGGTAAAGGAGTATAAAGGAGGATTTGAGCCTCTACCTAATTATAGTACTCATTTAGACATGTAAGAAACTAAATAACTTTGTCTCTAGTGTAATACATGAGCATATTCTTCATTGCTCCACATGTACAACCACAAGTACAAGGAATATAAAGGTGGAGTTTGTTGAGTTACATCCCAGAGAGCCTTGAGTTGAGTGAAGTAAGTATTGAATTTTTTATCTCCTTGCTTGATGCTATGGATAGAAGTTTGAAGCTAAAAAATTATAGGTCCATTGCCCTAATTAAATTTCTCAAGGAGATCATTCCACATATCCACAACATTTTCTTAATACATTATACTTGCAGCAATTTCTTTGGAGCCTGATTGGAGTATCTAGACCATGACCATATTGTTACAAGTAATCCAAGAACTAAAATTAGGATCATATAGAGAAGGTTGAGGAAACGTATCGTTAATGAACCAAGTTTTACTTTTAGCTCCAGTGGAAATTAACATCGCTTATTTCTAAGATTGAAAGTTTCCTTGACCAATTAACAAAGTGGGGATGATGAGGCATCCAAAATTATCTCATGTCCCCATATGATATGTGTTATAATAGGTTAAAATAAAATGTCCAAGTGTTCTTACACAAGCTACGTCTAAAATACTAAATGATTTCACATAGTAAACATGTGAAATTTGACCTTGTATTGCAGGCGTTTAAAAAATGTGTTTTTGGGTCCAAAGTGATGCAAAAGGTATCTAAGGATGTCCAAAACATTTGGGAGCATTTGGTGGTGTTTAAGGTCAATTTTGACCTACATAGGTGGCATTGTAGCCTAATACCTTGAGGGTTTTGGCGATGCCCAGCAGGCGACGCAACACTTGGCAGGCATTGCATCACCTATAGTGTCCGTACGTACACGTGTTATAAGATCTAAATTATGTGTTCAAAAGCTCCAAAGCGGTTAGTTAGACTTAATGATGGTGCCTACACTTTAAAATGGTTCTCTTAGAGTTTTGATAGACTTGATCTCATTCTCAAATCTCTTTCTCTAGCACCCAAGATCATAAGTTTTTTCCAAGAAATTCATAAAGAATGTGCTTGTCTTTGTGAATTTTAAGGCTTGTTCAATCCCAATATTCTGTCCTACTAGAGAAAGCCTCAAGCATCCATCAAGGGCTAGGAAATAGAGAATTTGGACAATGATACTCCTCGTGTATAAGTCATTCTTTATTCTCATCAAAGAAGAAGAAGTTTCGAGTTGTTTTCTAATAAGGGTTTGAAGCTTACAAGAAGATCCAAGTGTTTGTTCTAAACCGAGGCCCCCTCTAGAACCTGCAATGGTTCTCATGAATTGAGGGCAAACTGTTGTGATTGTCTAATCTCCAATAATGGCTCTGATTTTTTTGCGACTACACCTAGGATCTCGTCGCTACCCCTTGGTTCCTATATAATAAGTGTCATTTTCTTATGATCAATTGGCATGACCTAATGAGTTTTGCCTTTCCAAATTAGACCTCACAGTGAATTGGAGAAATCATGACGATCCCGAGGACGTCTCTTTTGATTATCATTGACTGTGGCCTATGGGCCTTTACATGGAAGTCACTTGGGAGTGAGGCAAAACTCATAATAATCATATTAAGAGTGACCACTTAAGAGTTGGTCTTTGATTACAAAATTTGGGCATCGACCCTATTACAGATTGTACTTCTACAGGTGCTCTCCATTCCAATACGTCGGGACTTACTCGCCATTCAGTCTCACTAACTTTTACGTTCCAAGATGAATGACTTCTTATACTAGGCAGGGCCCCTCCCAGTTTGGGCCTAGAACCCCGGCATCTGGGTCTCACATATTGTGAAACACACAGCGAAAGATGAGGTTTCCAATGGAGAACTTCCGGGTGTTGAAGTAGCGAGCCACCTTCTGCTGGTAGGCGGCAACCCACATGTTTTCTTGTTCCCATTTTTCTTCAACAAGATTTAGGGACTCGACAAGTAATGTCTCATTCTGCTCTTGATCGTAGTTCATCCTTCTATGCGATGGGACATATATTTCGATTTGTAGCATAGCCTCATAGCCATAGGCGAGTGCGAAGGATGTGTGTCTAGTGGAATTCCTAGTTGTGGTTCTGTAGGACCATAGTACCACCGTGAGATTGTCTGGCCACACCCCTATCATTTTCCTGTAGGTATTTTTTCAAAGTTTCCTTGGAGGTCTTGTTGACTGCCTCTACTTGTTTGTTTACTTAAAGATGTTCCACTGCCGAGAAGATCTTCATAATTCCATGGAGAACACAAATTTTTTTGAAGTAATTGTTATCGAATTGGGTGCCATTGTCAAACACAATCTTGTAGGGTAACCTATAGCGACAGATGATATTCTTTACGAAAAAATCCAACACCATTTTGGAAGTGATGGTCACCAAGGGTTCAGCCTCGCACCATTTAATGAAGTAATCAATGACAACCATTGCATACGTCACTCCTATGTGGCCTGTAGGGAGTTGGCCTATCAGGCCAATCCCCCAAACTACGAAAGGCCACAGACTTTGCATTTGTTTAAATTTATTCAGAGGAGTTCTTGGGATTTTGGCAAACGTTTGGTATTTCTCACACTTTCTAACGTACTCCATGGAGTCTTCATTCATGATGGGGCACAAATAACCTTGTCGGGGTATTTTTTGGAGACTCTGCCTCTAGCGTGATCATCAAAAAATCCTTCATGGACTTCCGACAACAAGGTCCGGGCCTCCTCCTTGGTGACACATCTGAATAGTGGCATTGAACGGCCTCTTCAGTATAAGCGACCATCTTGAATGACATAGAGGGTTGCCTGGTAATGCATCTTTCTAGCCAGGTTGCAATCCAGTGGGAGGATACCTTTGCTTTAATACTTGATGATGGGAGTCATCCATGTATCTTCTACTTCAATCAGCTTTGATGTGTGGGGGTGATTTCCCATGTGGTCGCCACTCTTGGCATCACCAATGTCGGGGTCGCCATTTGAGTGGTCACCAATCACAAAGGGTTGAAGCTTGGTGCAGCCAAAAATTCAATCGAGACATTGTTAACAGTTTCCACATATCTTGCACTCACCAGTTTCGCTAACGCATCGACATTGGAGTTTTGCTCCCTAGGAACTTGCTCAATGTGAAGCGATCCAATTGGGAAAGCATGTCTTTGGCTTTAGCTAGAGACGCAGTCATGCATATCCCATGAGCCTAGTACTCACAAAGTATTTGGTTGACCACCAGTTGTGAGTCGCTTCTGACCATCAAGCACTTAGTTTTCAATTCCTTAGCCATGCACAATCCCGCTAACAGTGCTTTATATTCGACTTT
Organism: Humulus lupulus; assembly: GCF_963169125.1. NCBI lineage: Eukaryota > Viridiplantae > Streptophyta > Magnoliopsida > Rosales > Cannabaceae > Humulus > Humulus lupulus. Next base: position 151,282,065 of record NC_084798.1, on the reverse strand, counting down.
ATTGTTTGTCGCAGTGAATCCATACCTTAGTGCGCAATGAATACGATGACCTTTCGAGGTTACAAGGATAAGGCCTACCCAAACGTTGTGCTCGTTTGAGGCACCATCCACATAAACCTACCCGTAATCCTCCTTTGGTTTCTGGTCTTCATCCAGTGCCTTTGGTCGCCGATTGCATTGTAGAATGAAGGCATCGAGCGCATGTCCCTTTATCATGGTCCTTGCCTGATAGGCAATCTCGAACTGTCCCAGCTCAATGGCCCATTTTAGTAGGCAGCCTGAGGTGTTGATCTGTCAACACCCTGATCGGATGAGCTTGGAAATAAGGCTATAATTTGGACTTCAACACCAAACAGTAAGCCAACTTGTCCATACTAAGATATCATGTTTCGGCACCTATCAATCATTTACTAACGTATTAGATAGGGTGTTGTACCTTTTCCTCTTCTTGAACTAGCCCTACGCTTCGTGCATGGTTTGAGAATGCCAAATATAGGTACAAGTCTTCGCCATACCCACCAGCATTTTTGGATTTCACTAGTATATCATCGATGTAGACCTTCATATTCCTTCCAATCTGGTCCTTGAACATCTTATTAGCCAGTCGTTCATTAGTGGCTCCTGCGTTCTTCAGGCCAAACAACATGACCTTGTAGCAATACAGACCGACCTTTGACATAAACGCCATGTGCTTTTGGTATAGGGATTCACAATATTTGATTATACCCAAAGTAAGCCTCCATGAAAGAGAGTAACTCGTGCCTCAAGGTTTCATCGATTAGCTGGTTGATTGGAGGAAGCAGAAAGCATTCCTTGGGACATGTCTTGTTAAGGTCGCTAAAGTCAATCCACACTCACCAAGCCCCACTCAATTTGCATACAAGCATCGGGTCCGTGACCCATAAGGCTTCTTGAATGAAACCATTCTATTCCAGCCTCTTCACTTCTACTATCAGTACCTTGTATCTCTCAACAAAAAGTGATCGTTAATTCTACCGATCCGGGGGCGCCCTCGAGTCTATGTTCAGGACGTGACTACAGATGGGTTGATGCCTACCATGTCACTATGGAACCATGCAAAAATGTCTTGGTTTGTTCGCAAGAAATCAATCAATTCGGCTTTAACAACGCCATCTAGGTTCTTCTCGACCCTCACCTTTCGAGTGGGGTCTCATTCCTTCAACTCTACTTCATCAAGTTCTTCGACTGGTCTGACCAGTCTTTCTTCATCCCTAAAGCAAGGATCCAACTCCTCTCTGTTTTGGGATTCACTTCATAAGACATTGGGATTCAAGTCGCCATTGGTGGCACCGTCACCAATGGAAACCTTTCCATGGGTGGCCTCACTGGTTTCAACCTTGCCTCCCCTGGCTTCACTAATCGTGGCCTCACCCATCAGGGCCTCGCCTACCGTTGCCTCGCCAATCTTGTCCTCACCAATCCTGGCCACACTGCTCAAAATTTCCTCTATCATCATGAAAAATTCTTAGTCGAACAAGTCCTTGATGCCTTCGATAACTCGAACATCGATGCCTTCAGTAACTCGATCCTTGATGCCTTCAATAACTCGATCTTGAAAAATCATATTTCTATTAGCAACACTTCCTTTCCTACCTTCTTTGATGGAAGCATTGTAGCATTCCCGCGCTTCTCACTGGTTTCCTCTTACACAACCAATACCCTCGCTCGTGAGGAACATGACAGTAAGGTGCCAAATTGATGTTATGGCTTGCAGATCAATGAGCACAAGTCAATGTAACATTATATGTTGACATGTAATCGACGACCATGAATGTTGCCATGCAAGTCACCCTTATTGGGAGATCGCCTAGGGTCAGTGGGAGCTTGATGGATCCAATATGGGACAGTCCCTTGCAATTGAACCCAAAGATCGTCGGCGAGCACGATGCGAGATCCTGAACAAATAGATTCATTTTATCTAAAGCAAGACTTGTGTATAATATTGATGGAGCTGTCATTGTCAACCAACACTCTCAACACCTTTATATTGGCGATCTGAGCTACGATGACCATGGGGTCATTGTGTGGGTAATGGACATGTCTTGAGTCTTCGTTAGTGAAAGTGATGTCTTGGTCTTCCATGCGCAGGACTTTGTTTGGTCTCTCTTTATTCGTCATCACTTCATTTGATTGGTGGCGCAACTCCTGTGCATATCTCTCCCTACACTTCCTACTTTCCCTGATGAAGTTTGGTCCTCCATAGATTGTGACCATAATCACTATTACGTCTGGTATCTTTCCAACGTAGGATAGTGACCACAGACGGTTAGGTGGTGACTGCGATCATTGCCTCTCGATGTTCAGACCATTGTTCTGGTTTTGGTCTAGGCGAAGATCAATGTAACAATCCATGTGCTCTATTCAGGTTAGAAACTCTTTCTTGTCCTTAAGTTAACGACATTTGTTAGTCTCATGACCATGGTCCTTATGGTAGTGAGGGTACCTGGTCTGGTCACCCTAGCTAGGATCTTTTTTTATTGGGATTCTTTCTTGTATGGCACCTGGTTTTTGGTTGCTATGAAAATTTCTTTGTGTCTGGGCCATGGCGGTGTAATTGGTAAATTGTGGCTCGTACGCAAGCTGTCTTTCTTCTTAATTGGGATTCTTGTAATCATTCCCCTGCTTGTGAGACACTTGATGACTGCTCACCCATTTCCCATTTCCATTGTTCTTGCCACATTTACGATCCTCGCTACTCTTTCAACCATGGTTGCTAGTTCTGCTATGTCTACACTCTTCACCGCCTCGATCAGCTTGATGAATTTGTCGGTGCGATCAAAAAAATCATGCATTGAACTGACTAACTTCTTGGTCAAACTATTCCACGGAGGGCACTTGTCTCTAATACCAGCCATGATTGCCATCCGCTGCCTCTCGTCGCCAACTATTTTTCCATGAGTGGCTTCCTCCTAAAACCTCATGATGTTTTCTTTCAGAGTCTCATTCTCGCCTTCCTTCAGATTTGGGAGGTGGTTTGCTTCGTGAGGGTGGACACATGCGGCGTAGAATTGCTGATAGAAGTCTTAAGTGAGCTGCTCCAAAGAGTTAATTGATATGGAAAGAAACTTCCAAAACCATTGCTTCGCGGCTCTGATCAAAGTAATGGGGAAAACCTTGCACTGTGCGTTATTTAACACCTTATCAATCTCCATCTTAATCTCAATGTTTTTTATGTGCTCCAAGGGATTCTATTTCCCATCGTAGATCGCCATCAGTGGCATCCTGAAGTTGTCGGACACTTCTGCACTGGAAATTTTTGGGGAGAAGGGACTCGCCTTTCTAGGGTTCAGTGCGGGCTTGCCATTCTTGACTTCACCCATCTCTCTAATCGTTATTCTCAACTTCTCAATCTAGGCAAGGATGAGGTCACCAGCAACTGAGGCCTCTTGGTAACTGGCGGCGTATGGTTGCGAATGATGGTCTCCTTGCTTTTCCCTTCAAGCATTCAAATGGTCACATAGGTCTTCTTTCTCCCCCACATTATGGTCACAAGCGTTACCTCTCTGATTTTTTAGATGTTCGTGCAACTTATGGTTGTTTCTTGACCTTACTCTTTCTCCAAGGCAGGTGAAGACGCTATTAGCATTGGCACTATCAGCTTCCTTGTCTAGTCCACGAGGACAATCACGAAGCAAGCGGCTAACCGAACCCTCACCACAGGCCCGAGCCTGGGGTGGCCACTAATCACTTTTGTTTGGAGGTTGTGGAGGTTGTTTCGTTTGAGTTTGAGACTTATCGGGATTTATGGTGCTTATCGAGTTTGCCCTTACTTCTAAATGGCAAGTAATTAATTGCTCCACCCAATCTCCGTTCACGAAATGCGATCGTCTCAAGGAGGCTTAGTGACCCCTTCTTGTCATGTGGAGTGTCACTTTAAAGGCGAGGTTCGCCTCTCTCTAATGTTGTTTCATGTCCTGTTACTAATAGGCCATCCCAGCTAGCATAGTGGCGTTCTTAGAACACAATTTTTCCATCTCTTCCCTCAAAGTAGCAACGTCCTCTTGGACTACTTCAGGCTCTTGGGGGACATGGTCACCATCACCTTCGTCTAATTTGGTTGGACCATATCTAGGTGCCATGACCAAAGAGGGTGTAGGCAACCCTGGGTGGTAGGTTAGGAGATCCCACTCCAAGACTCGCACTCTCAATGAAAGCACCAAAATGTTAACTGGTTTTTTTGTTAACTTACATGAGTTAATAAATTAAGAGTTGTTTTGTGTATAAAATCCAAATTGGAATATTTTCTATGAATAGTAACCCAAAGAAACATAAATAAATGTGGTAAAAAAAGGAAAAGACACATGTTTATAGAGGTTCGGCCCCAAAAAGATTACCTACATCTACTTTAGTCAGTAGTTTTTATAATGAACTTTGAACCTTCAAAAGTAGTTACACTAAGTTTGATTCTCTTCTTGAGGCAGTTACAACAATGGAGAGTAGGAGCTCTCTCGAAGATGAGAAGTTACTGACTTAATGATCGACGCATTTTGCATTTTGATTTTTAGTATTTATGGTCGCGTAAATGTGAAGAGCTGATGGTGGCAAGTTGTTTCCCAATCCGGCTAATTTCAGGGACACTCGGATGGGGACTGTAATGCCCCGAATTTTCCGATGTGGTTTAACGGCAGGATTAGTAGGCCGGAAGGGCCATACTTGTTTAATAAAGCCATTAAATGATATTATGCATGTATATGTGAATTATATTATAATATGATGTTAAATGCATGCATGTGAATCCATATTTTAATTATGAAGGTGTGATGGTAATTTGGCCCGTTGAGGGCGAAATTGTATATTTGTATGCATGTTGGTGATATATGTTGAGACAACATTATAATGTGGGTTTGTTCAGGCCATTTGGCATGAGACGATCTTGGAATGTTGATTAGCAGTCTAGTCACAATAGGTTTAAGACTGGGGCTCGGGTTGAGTCCCGGGGTGATTTTAAAGATTAGAGCGTTACCGGGTATTAAAGGTTAACGGGATGTGAATTATTGGTGTTTGAGATTATTGGGAATAACAGGAATTGGAGAGCGTTAATTATGATTAACAAGATATGTGGAAAATACCAGATATGCCCTTGGGAGCCTTTAGAAACTTTAAATTGACCTAGGGGTAAAATGGTCATTTCACCCCTAGGATAGATATAAGCCATTTTTGGCTGAGGTTGAGGTAGAAAAACAGAGCACGTTTGAGAGCTTTCCCGTATCATCTTCCTCTCAGTTTTCTTTGTGATTTTTGAATCAATCTTGAGGATTCAAGCTTGGGAAGCAAGCCTTGGGAGTTTGGGAGTGTGTTCCTCCATTGAAGGGCTTCATAAGCTGAGTTTTGGGTAAGTTTCTAACCATAGAATTCCTTGGTTTGCCCTGTTTCAGCTTTGTTTTGCAGCTGTGATTTCTAGGTTGAGACTTTGGTTCTGTTGGGAGTTTTGGCTAGGGTTCCTATGGTTGGAATGTTTGGGGTATGTTAGGATGGTTTTTGGGTTCATTTGGCATCAAAAATGGGTTTTGGAATCAAGTGGGAATCTAAGGAGATGAAGAAGGGTGTTTCAGGGCATTTCAGTGCTGGAGGTAGCGCTATAGCGCCCACCTTAGGGCGCTACAGCGCTACTCAGGAGGCAGATGGGCATGTTGGGGGTTCTGAGTATAGCGCTGGGGCGCTAGGGGTTGAGCGTTTTAGCGCTACTCTGTTCCTTCAAAGTCCCGTTTTGAGTGTTTTTAAAGGTTTTTGACTTGGGGTTTCAATCCTTAAGGCCCGAGATCGAATCTACTCACCGTGTGAGCATGTTTCGAGGTCCCGAGAGTGGTGCTTAGGTTAAAACCCTATCCATGTTGATTCTCATTAATTGAGGTTATAATTGGTTGTGATTAGGTGACTGCTAAGGAAGCAAAGGTCGATCATTCTCAGGATTCGTTCTTCTTATTATTTCTCGCTCGAACAAGAGGTAAGAGAACTGCACCCCATATGTGAAATGCATGATGATTCTTGAGGCATGTTAATTGTGTAAATGTGGACATGGATTGATTATCGAATGCTTAGAAAATCTTGCTCACTTGTGTATGGTACTGACTCATTAGTCAGATTTGGCAAAGGTGCTAGTATCAACTGTGAAGCTGTGACCTATTAGTCAGGTTCGGCAGTGGTACTGGGCACTGGTAACATAGTGCTGACTCATTAGTCAGGGCGACCTTAGCGTGTTCCACGCAAGCCAACAAAGATTAGATCTAATCGACTTTCTGCATTGAATGACTCAAAGAGCATTAATGCCGGACCGACCTCAAGTTCGATGAATATAATAAGCGCTTGTGTGGCTTACCCATCAGTCACTCATCTGTTAAGTTAGAGACTTACCCATCAGTCTCTCATCTGTTCAAGGCTAGTGGCTTACCTAGCTGCCACTCTTCTGATTAAATTGGTGACTTGCTTGTCAGTCACTCAGTATGGTTTTCTAGAACCTCAAGTGATATTCACTCATCTGTTTAAGAGTTGTAAACTTTGTGTGATTATAATGATAGTCATTTGATATTGTTTATATACAACACTGTGTTTTCTTGTTGGGCTTTGGCTCATGGGTGCTATGTGGTGCAGGTAAAGGGAAAGAAAAGCTCACCCAACCTTGAGTGGAGAGCTTAGGTGGTGATGTGTACATATGCGGCCGCTTGTCCACCACGACCAAGAAGTTCTCAGAGGAACTAGGGGTTTTACCCTATTTTTGCCGCTTAGGTCGGCGGGTTTGTAATTTTGGAACAGTAATGACCTTTTTGAGTTGTAAATAACTTGTAAATGTTCTTGTGAGCCCATGAACAGTTTTATGTATCAAATAAAACATATCCTTTCCTTTTTATTGGTTTTCACCTTTGCCTGTTAATACCACTTAGAACACATTTTTAACCAAAGGACTCAGGCAATGAGTCAAATTTCCGGTTCACCGTTCACCGTAACTATTTTGGGGTAACCAGGGCATTACGACTTGGTATCAGAGCATGCCAAGTTTAAGGTTCCTGTAGACTGGCTGGGCATGTACACACATCCCTGAGGTCAAGCTCGACTCATGGTTTGGTAACTATTTATGTAGTTATATGTATGACTGCTTAAATATAGCATATATGCTTTACTTGTATGCATGAGACACCATGTTGAACCTGTGCCCCTGAAATGTTATATCCTCAGCAACTGTGTGCTAATTTGTACTGAAACTGCTGGAACATGCTTATTAGTATTGTTGATTGTGAATCATTATGTGATACATGCTGAATGCTGAATGCTATGAACATGTATCTGCTTGAATAATTGAATGACTGTGGAATATGATAATTGCTGCTTGTTCTTGGACGTGAGGCGGCAAGAGGTTTAGTTATTACTACCTGACTGGCCGTATTGATCAATGTTTCAGCAAGGTATCAGAAATAAGAATGAATCCAGAACAAACAGATACTACAGCTGGCCAGAGTGATCAGGGCCAGAATAACAATAATAGCCAGGGTCAGGAAAATGACCAGTCTCAGATTCCACAGCCAGCTCCTGCAAACTGGCAGCAGTTGTTTAATGAGTTGCAGGCGACAGTGTTGAAACAAGGAGAGGAGCTTCGTCTCTTGAGACAGCAACAAGTGCCTGCAGTGGTTGGTGTATCAGAGGCACCTCCTATGTCGGTGCCCGTAGTTGGGCAGCTGCCTGAGGTAGGAAATAAATGGGAACCCCTTTATGAAAGGATCAGAAAGTAGCAACCTCCTATTTTTTAGGGCAGTGCAGATCCTGCCAAGGCAGAACAATGGATGAGTATGATTACCACTATCCTTGACTTTATGAGGGTAGCTGGTAATGAGAGGGTGGCATGTGCTACCTATATGTTTCGGGAGGATGCCCGGATTTGGTGGGAAGTAATTACCCAGACCAAGAATGTTAATGCTCTGAGCTAGGAGGAGTTTCAGACCTTGTTTAATGAAAAGTATTACAATGATGCTACCAGGGCAGCTAAAGCTGAGGAATTCATTAGGCTACTTCAGGGAAGTCTATCAGTTACTGAGTATGCCTTTAAGTTTGATCGTTTGGCAAAGTTTGCCAAGGAATTGGTGCCCACTGATGGAACCAGGAGAGAGAGATTCCTCCAGGGGCTACAGCCCAGGTTAGCCCGTGATGTACGTATCACCACTGTGGCAGGGGTTACTACCTATGCAAAGGTGGTTGAGAAGGCACTCACAGCTGAGAGTGCAGAGGCCAAGATCTGGCGTGATAGTGCAGCCAGAAAGGATTTCAGGAGGACAGTTCCTCCATTTGTGGGTTCTGGTAGGGGTGTAAGCCCTAGTGATCAGAAGAGGAAGGTTCCTGACACCTTCCCAGTTCCAGGTCCTGACAGGAGGCCCCGTGGTATTACAATGGGTCATCCTGGGGGTAGTGAAGCCTGGAAGACTCGTCCTGAATGCCCTAGGTTCAAGAGGTGTCATTTGGGAGAGTGTAGGGCAAAGGCCTGCTACTTGTGTGGAGCAGTGGGTCATTTTAAGAAAGATTTCCCTCAGATAAGAAAAGAAGAACCCAGGAAGGTGGACAGCTCGGCCCCAGCTTGAGTGTTCACGTTGACACAAGCAGATGCTGAGGCGTCTCCCTCAGTTGTTACAGGTCAGCTACTTAGTGCTGGAACCCCTTACAATGTGTTGATTGATTCTAGTGCTACACATTCCTTTGTTGCTAGTAGTATTATTGATAGACTGTGTAGGCCTTGTGATTTTTGTGCTGTGGGGTTTGGTACTTTGTTACCCACTGGAGAGTTAGTGGTATCCAGGAGGTGGGTCAGATATTTGCCAGTGACAGTAGAGGGCAGAGAGTTATCAGTGGACTTAATAGAGTTGGTTATGACTGACTTTTATATGATAGTGGGTATGGATTGGTTGGCAAAGTATGGGGCAACTATTGACTGCAGAAGGAAGATGGTCACCTTTGAGCCTGAAGGTGAGGATCCTTTTGTGTTTGTTGGTGTTGTGCATGGACCTCGCATTCCTATGATTTCTGTGTTGAGGGCCAGGGATCTATTGCAGAGATGTTGCATTAGATTCTTAGCCAGTGTGGTTGATACCACTCAGGTCATGCCAGTGAGACCATAAGATACTAGACTTGTTTGTGAATTCCTGGATGTATTTCCAGAAGATTTGTCAGGGTTTCCACCACATAGAGAAATTGAGTTTGTTATAGAACTGGCACCAAGGACGGAGCCAGTGTCTAAAGCAACATACAGAATGGCCCCAGCTGAGTTGAAAGAATTAAAGGTACAGTTGCAAGAGCTGTTGTATTTGGGTTTTATCAGACCTAGTTTCTCACCTTGGGGTGCGCCAATTCTGTTTGTGAAGAAGAAGGATGGTTCTTTGAGAATGTGTATTGATTACAGAGAACTGAATAAGCTAACAATTAAGAATAAGTATCCTTTGCGAAGGATAGATGATCTGTTCGATCAGTTGCAAGGCAAGAAGGTATTCTCAAAGATCGACCTTCGTTCAGGCTATCATCAGTTGAGGGTCAAGGAAGGAGATATACCAAAGACTTCTTTTCGTACCAGGTATGGGCATTATGAGTTCCTAGTTATGTCATTTGGATTGACTAATGCCCCTACTGCTTTTATGGATCTGATGAACAGAGTGTTCAAAGATTATTTGGACCAGTTTGTGATTGTCTTCATCGATGATATTCTGGTGTATTCCCAGACTGAGTCAGAGCATGAGCAGCATCTGAGGTTGGTTCTACAGAGACTGAGAGAACACAGGCTGTTTGCTAAGTTCAAGAAGTGTGAGTTCTGTTTGTCTCAGGTATCCTTTCTTGGACATATTGTTAGTAAGGAAGGGATTAAGGTAGACCCAGCAAAGATTGAAGCGGTCAAAGATTGGCCAAGGCCAAAGAATGCTTCTGAGGTTAGAAGTTTCCTTGGATTGGCAGGTTATTATAGACGTTTCGTGGAAGGGTTCTCAAAGATAGCTAGTGCTTTGACTGAGCTGACGCGCAAGAGTCAGAGATTTGTGTGGTCAGATAAGTGTGAGAACAGCTTCCAGGAACTGAAGTAGAGATTGATTACAGCTCCGACTCTGAGCCTTCCGACAGATCAGGAGAAGTTTGTGATTTACTATGATGCTTCTCATCAGGGTTTGGGCTGTGTTTTGATGCAATCAGAGAAGGTAATTGCCTATGCTTCTCGTCAGTTGAAGGAGTATGAAAAGAGATATCCTACTCGTGATTTAGAGTTAGCAGCGGTGGTTTTTGCTTTAAAGATATGGAGGCATTATCTCTATGGAGAGAAGTGTGAGATCTATATAGACCACAAGAGCCTGAAGTACTTCTTCACCCAGAAAGATCCGAATATGAGGCAAAGGCGATGGCTGGAGTTAGTAAAAGATTATGATTGTGAGATCCTGTATCATCCAGGAAAAGCCAACGTGGTAGCTGATGCTTTAAGCCGGAAGGGTCCGGGACAGATTCATGGTATGAAGCTGATAGTCAGAGAGTTAGCAGATGATATGACCAGAGCTGGTATAGAGTTGCCGGTGGGCCAGTTGGCTAACATTACGCTACAGTCTACACTGTTGGAAAGAGTCAAGGAAGGTCAGTTGAGTGATCCACAGCTGATCAAGATTAAAGAGGATGTTATGGCTGAAGCATCCAGAGATTATACAGTGTCTGAGGCAGGCTTGTTGAGATACAAAGGGCGGATATGTGTTCCGTTAGACACTGCACTGAGGTGAGAGATTCTGGATGAATCTCATACTACACCTTACTCTTTGCATCCAGGCACCACGAGGATGTATCAGGACGTAAGATCATTGTATTGGTGGCCAGGGATTACGAGAGATGTAGTTGAGTATGTGGCTAAGTGCTTGACATGTCAGTAGGTCAAGGTTGAGCATCAGAGGCCGGTAGGGTTGTTGCAGCCTCTGGATATCCCAGAGTGGAAGTGGGAAGACATCACAATGGATTTTGTGGTGGGCTTACCCAGGACTGTTGGTCAGCATGATTCTATTTGGGTGATAGTGGATGGCTACACCAAGTCAGCTCACTTCTTGCCAGTGAGGACTACTTATAAAGTTGACCAGTATGCAGATCTCTATGTGAGAGAGATCGTGCGCCTCCACGGAGCACCTACGTCGATCATGTCAGATCGGGACCCCACTTTTACTTCCAAGTTCTGGGGGAGTTTGCAGAAAGCCATGGGAACACAACTGAAGTTCAGTACTGCTTATCATCCTCAGGCATATGGGCAATCTGAGAGGACAATCCAGATATTTGAAGACATGCTGCGAGTGTGTGTGCTGGACTTTGGTGGATCTTGGAGTAAGTATCTACCTCTGATAGAGTTCTCCTACAATAACAGTTATCAATCTACCATCCGAGTAGCACCTTATGAGATGTTGTATGGTAGGAAATATAGATCTCCCATTCATTGGGATGAGACAAGTGAAAGGAGATACTTAGGTCCTGAGGCAGTTCAGAGGACCAGTGAGGCTATTGAGAAGATTAGGGCAAGAATGCTTACTTCTCAGAGTAGACAGAAGAGCTATGCAGATCCTAAGTGCAGGAACGTTGAGTTCCAGGTAGGAGACTATGTTTTCCTCAAAGTCTCGCCATGGAAAGGGGTGAGAAGGTTTGGGAAGAAAGGCAAGCTGAGCCCTAGATTTGTAGGTCCATTTGAGATCCTGGAGAGGATTGTTCAAGTGGCTTACATATTGGCTTTGCCTCCTGCGTTGTCGTCCGTGCATAATGTATTTCATGTTTCAGCTCTTCGGAAATATGTATCTGATGTGAGCCATATTCTAAGTTATGAAGATCTGGAGCTTGAGCCAGATCTCTCCTTTGAGGAGCAGCCAGTTCAGATACACGACAGGAAAGATAAGGTCCTCAGAAATAAAACGATACCTTTGGTTATGGTATTGTGGAGGAACAACAAGCTCGAGGAAGCGACCTGGGAGCTGGAGTCAGAGATGCAGAAATAGTATCCCGAGCTGTTCAGGTAAATTTCGAGGACGAAATTTCAGTAAGGAGGGGATAGTTGTAATGCCCCGAATTTTCCAATTTGGTGTAATGGAGGGATTAGTAGGCCGGGCGGGCCATACTTGTTTAATTAAGCCATTAAATGATATTATTCATGTATATGTGAATTATATTATAATATGATGTTAAATGCATGCATGTGAGTCCATATTTTAATTACAGGGGTGTGATGGTAACTTGGCCCGTTGAGGGCATAATTGTATATTTGTATGCATGTTGGTGATATATGTTGAGACCACATTATAATGTGGGTTTGTTCGAGCCATTCGGCATGAGACGATCTTGGAATGTTGATTAGCAGTCTAATCACAAAAGGTTTAAGACCGAGGCTCGGGTTGAGTCCCGGGGTGATATTAATGATTAGAGTGTTACCAGGTATTAAAGGGTAACTGGATGTGAATTATTGTTGTTTGAGATTATCGGGAATAACGGGAATTGGAGAGCGTTAATTATTATTAACGAGATAGGTGGAAAATACCAGATATGCCCTTGGGAGCCTTTAGAAACTTTAAATTGACCTAGGGGTAAAATGGTCATTTCACCCCTAGGATAGATATAAGCCATTTTTGGCTGAGGTTGAGGTAGAAAAACAGAGCACGTTTGAGAGCTTTCTCGTATCATCTTCCTCTCAGTTTTCTTTGTGATTTTTGAATCAATCTTGAGGATTCAAGCTTTGGAAGCAAGCCTTGGGAGTTTGGGAGTGTGTTCCTCCATTGAAGGGCTTCATAAGCTGAGTTTTGGGTAAGTTTCTAACCATAGAATTCCTTGGTTTGCTCTGTTTCAGCTTTGTTTTGCAGCTGTGATTTCTAGGTTGAGACTTTGGTTCTGTTGGGAGTTTTGGCTAGGGTTCCTATGGTTGGAATGTTTGGGGTATGTTAGGATGGTTTTTGGGTTCATTTGGCATCAAAAATGGGTTTTGGAAGCTTTGGAATCAGGTGGGAATCGAAGGAGATGAAGAAGGTGTTTCAGGGCATTTCAGTGCTGGAGGTAGCGCTATAGCGCCCACCTTAGGGCGCTACAGCGCTACTCAGGAGGCAGATGGGCATGTTGGGGGTTCTGAGTATAGCACTGGGGCGCTAGGGGTTGAGCGTTGTAGCGCTACTCTGTTCCTTCAAAGTCCCGTTTTGAGTGTTTTTAAGGGTTTTTGACTTGGGGCTTCAATCCTTAAGGCCCGAGATCGAATCTACTCACCGTGTGGGCATGTTTTGAGGTCCCGAGAGTGGTGCTCAGGTTAAAACCCTATCCATGTTGATTCTCATTAATTTAGGTTATAATTGGTTGTGATTAGGTGACTGCTAAGGAAGCAAAGGTCGATCTTTCTCCGGATTCGTTCTTGTTATTATTTCTCGCTTGAACCAAAGGTAAGAGAACTGCACCCCATATGTGACATGCATGATGATTCTTGAGGCATGTTGATCGTGTAAATGTGGACATGGATTGATTATCGAATGCTTTGCAAATCTTGCTCACTTGTGTATGGTGCTGACTCATTAGTTAGATTTGGCAAAGGTGCTAGTATCAACTGTGAAGCTGTGACTTATTAGTCAGGTTCGGCAGTGATACTGGGCACTGGTCACATAGTGCTGACTCATTAGTCAGGGCGACCTTAGCGTGTTCCACACAAGCCAACAAAGATTAGATCTAATCGACTTTCTGCATTGAATTACTCAAAGAGCATTAATGCCGGACCGACCTCAAGTTCGATGAATATAATAAGCGCTTGTGTGGCTGACCCATCAGTCATTCATCTATTAAGTTAGAGACTTACCCATCAGTCTCTCATCTGTTCAAGGCTAGTGGCTTACCTAGAAGCCACTCTTCTGATTAAATTGGTGACTTGCTTGTTAGTCACTCAGTATGGTTTTCTAGAACCTCAAGTGATATTCACTCATTTGTTTAAGAGTTAAACTCTGTGTGATTATAATGATAGTCATTTGATATTGTTTATATACAACACTATGTTTTCTTGCTGGGCTTTGGCTCATGGGTGCTATGTGGTGTAGGTAAAGGAAAAGAAAAGCTCACTCAGCCTTGAGTGGAGAGCTTAGGTGGTGATGTGTACATATGCGGTCGCTTTTCCACCACGGCCAAGTAGTTCTCAGAGGAACTAGGGGGTTTACCCTATTTTTGTCGCTTAGGTCGGCGGGTTTGTAATTTTGGAACAGTAATGACCTTTTTGAGTTGTAAATAACTTGTAAATGTTCTTGTGGGCCCATGAATAGTTTTATGTATCAAATAAAACATATCCTTTCCTTTTTATTGGTTTTCACCTTAGCCTGTTAATACCACTTAGAACATGTTTTTAACCAAAGGACTCAGGCAATGAGTCAAATTTCTGGTTCACCGTTCAACGTTACTGTTTTGGGGTAAGCAGGGCGTTACAGGGACAGGTTTATGTCTCTCCAAAAATGTCAATCCAATGTGTCTTATGCATGAAGGGGTTGAGGTCACATTTCAATGTTGAAGAAGGCTTAGTTGGCAAGGGCCACGAGCGAGCAGTGACAGTCATCGACGACCGGTGAGGGCCACCAACGACTGGATAGGGCTGTAATGCCCTTCTAATCCTGGATTGTTACACTGTGTACTTAAAATTTTGTTAGACCTGCTAATCAAGTCATTTGGCTTAAATCGTGTAACTAAGGTTAGTGACAAGGGTTAGGGTTAAAAATTTTGGTCAAAGAACCATTGACTTTTATTCTAAAAGTGTTATACAACATGGGATCCCAAAATATTACAACACAACTGTTAAAAAGTATAAATACATATCAAAAGTTACACTAGCCGGCCTAAGCAACAAAATAGGGCTATAACCCTAGTTCCTCTTAAATAACCTCAGTCATGATTGTAACGACCCAAATTAGCTAATAAGGCTTAAGGGCCTTGATTAGCGTGCCGGGAGGGCATGATGGGATTTATGTGTGATTTTAATGACTTAAATGCATGGTTATGATTTAAAGCATGTTATATGACTATTTGTTTATCTGAGATGCATGACTATGTATATTAGTATGCATGTAGGCCCGGATCGTGTTAGAAGGGCATAATTGTAATTTTGGCCATGATTGGGCATAACTATATTGATATGTGATGATTGTTGAGACCATAGTGGTATGTGGGTGTATCAGTGATTTGTGACTCGAGGCGATCCCAGTGAGCAGGCTAGCGGAAAGTCATGACGGGAATTTATACCCGGCTCGGGGCGAGCCTGGGGGTATGAACAGGAATTCAGAGAATAGATTGAGATTTATTTTGATGATGGGGGATACTTATTTGGTGGTTTATCAGGTGTTGGAGGGCAACGGGAAAATATTAGAGACACTTGAGGATTAGCGGGAATTGGGTAAAATGACTAAAATGGCCCTATTTGGACAAAAGGATTTAGAGTTAATAGGAAGGGCATTTTGGTCATTTGGCTTTTAAAGATAGGTTTTTATAAGGCTTTATATGGTGAGTGGGATTGTTAGAGAGTGAGAATGCTGAAGGAAGAAAGAAAAGAAAAGAAAGAAAAAAAAAGGAAAGAAAGAAAAGGGAGAAAACAGAGGGGGTTTTCCAAAGGATCGGTTTGTGCATTTTGCACCATTCCTCTCCATTTTTCTTGGAGCAAAGCTTAGAGGAGAGCAAGGATAGGCTGAGCATCAAGGATCTTGGGTTAGACTTGAAGATTTGGCAAGAACACATCAATGTTTGAGGTAAGTTTTTAGAGTTTTCAGTTTTGGGTTTTGACTGGTTTGGGCTGTGTATCTAAGCTGGATTGATGGGAATCTTAGGGGATTTCTGGGCAAGCTTTGAGGGAGAGCAAGCTAAGGAGGCCTAGGGTTGAATCAAGGTCGAAATTTGCAGCAATGGTATGATTTCTAAGTCCTTAACTTTGTTGTTTGGATGAATTTCTGAGTTTAGGGTTGATCATGGTAGATTTTGAGATTTGGGATAAATGTTCTTGGGATTTGAGGATTTGGGATGCTTGGGATGAATGGAGAGTGTTCATAAGCTTGATTTTGAGTTTGGTAAAGATTTGGGGAAGTTTGGGTTGTGATTGGTTGAAAGAAATCGCTGAAATACGATTTTGGGTTTTCTGGGCTGCAACTAGCGCTACAGCGCTAGTCAGTGGGCGCTGTAGCACTAGTCCCTGTTCTAGGGGGGTGCGTTCTGCTTGTAGCGCTACAGCGCCCTCTTTAGAGCGCTGCACTGTTCACAGAGGTGAATTTTTGGGTTTTGATGAGGGATTTTGACCTAGGGTTCGGGGCTTGATTCCGCCACTTTGTTTTGGGGATTTAGGACTTCCCGGGGGCTCGGGATTGGTCCCAAGGCTAGGTATTCGGACTTGGGGTTCGGTGTTGACTTTGACCTATGTTTGTGCCTAGGTGTACGCTAAGGCTCGGGTGGGATCGTGCTCAGGGAGGCAGGTGATCTAAGCTATTGATTGGAAAGGTAAGAAAACTATAACACCCGTAGGATAGGGCATGGGCCCATAGTGTGATTGCGGGGCACGGCCCTATATTGCATGTTGCATGATGAGATGATTGCCGGGCATGGCCCTATATTGCATTACATGTTAGGGTGCAGATTTAAATAAATTGGCATTTGTTTGAATGTTGCTTGATTTATGCTATATATGATTATAATGAAATGAACGGCAAGGGCCGAGTGCGGCGTAGGCCGGGTACGGCAGCGGAGCCGGAAGTAACACTTAACACATGGGATGCTTATAGTCAGGGCAGGGCCCGGTGGATACTTGTGTTATCCTTGCGGTGAGAACCGATACCCCAGGCTTCGGTAAGGCTTCTGGGGCGGCATGGCCGTGTTTTCTTAGTCTAATGGTTGACTTGTTTATCTGTGGACTATCTGATATGATTAACTGTATATTTGCATATGTTATGTTCTGCATGAGTTTTCTTGCTGGGCTTCGGCTCACGGGTGCTCCGTGTTGCAGGTAAGGGCAAAGACTGAGTCATCCAACCATGAGTACGGAGAGCGTGAAGCGACGCGTACATGTTTGGCCTGCCCGACTGCTTTGGTTGGGGGTTTGTTTGAAAATGGCTGTAATAATCTATGATTTTTAGAACTGATCAACTGTAAACTTATTTCAAGATGTAAATAGTTTTCAAACCTTATTTTGGGATCCCAATTGTTTAATACTAGAAGTTTTTATTAAGTCAACGCACTTTCAAAGATTACAGCCTTAACTTTTTTATTAGACACACTTTTGTTTCAAAACCTCGGTTAGCGAGTTCATTGCACTGTTTTGTCCTAAAACTCACTTAGTAACGGCTCTAAGGAAGTAGGGCGTTACAACTTGGTATCAGAGCGAGCCAAGGTTTATTGGTTCTGGAGATCGACCGAACATGTACACTCGCTGTCAGTGACAAGCTCGACTCAGGGTTGGTTGGTATGATTGATTGACATGTCTGAATGTATGTTTGAATGCCCTGTTTGCCTGCTTATTTATAAGGAGCATGAGGAATGAAATGACATATGCATGAGATGCTGTTGGGCTGGGCCCTTGATTATTGCATGTTGAGATTGATGCATGCTGAATAATACCATTATTATGCATGTGGATGAATATTGGCATATGGTTCGCATATTGAGTGTATGTGGTTAATTTTCTGAATTAAACTCATATGTTATATCTGTATATTGGCTTGTATGAAGCATGATGAGTATGGATATACTTAGTGGTGATAAAATTTGGTCGCTAAATGTATGACATTGTGGATTTGACCTAGTATATGCTTGTGTGTGCATTACACCTGTGGATATTTGGACCTAGTGGTGGTTTGGTTCAGAGTGGGAACCACAAAGTTGAGGAGTTTGGTCAGTTTTGACAGATGAACTCGTGTTGTTGGTTCCTAGAAGGGTTAGTGGACCTGATATTGAGTTGAAAAGGGGATTCTAGATAAGTTGGAGTTGAGATCTCCAGTTATCCCGAAAAGCAGCAGCAGAGGGTCACTAGTGTGAGTAAGCTGTGGAGTTTATTAGTTGTATTGGGATAGAAGAACAGCGGATTTCTCTGGGGAAATAGCTGATTCCGATGTGTTAACAATAAGGTTACCAGTGTTGGTTTGCTGTGAGTTATGGACAGATAAGGGTATTATATGAAAGGCTTAAAGGGTGTTATCCTCGGGTTTTGAGGAGAGTTCGGACTGACAAGGGAATTATCAATAGACGGGCAGAGTTAATTCCACCCTTGGTTAAGAGGATGAGAGATCCTGATTAGAGGGTGGTGCTAGATGTTGAGGCAGGGAGATGCCTGGGAATGGTACTCGGGCTGAGGTACTGGCTTAATGGGTTGGGAAGAACCTAGTTGATGAATGGTTAGAAGGGATTATTAAGACATGATTTGAACTGTGGAGACTGGTGGACTTATAAGTTTGGTTTGGACTGTTGGGGGTAACAACAGTGTAAATCAATGGGTTTGGTGAATCGAGTAATTCATTTCAGGAAGTTATACTGATGGATGTACCTGAAACGGATGGCGACCCATTTAAGGATATGAGATCTGGAATGGTCTAAGGTATGTGGGTCGTTCTGATGTAAGAATGTATCGTCTGCATGTGGATGGCGGAGAGGGCCATGTTGTTCGAGGAACTGATGATCGATGTATAGAGCATGAGTGCTAGAGCCGCAAGGGCGGTGCTTCCTTTGATGGAGTTAGTAAAGGGAGAATTGTGATAATCAAGTTGATAGAACCCCAGATAGTTCTGTGGCTTCTGGTTTTGCCAAGAAAGGGGAAAAGTTTGATTGATAAAGATGGTACTTTTATTGTTAGAAGGCCGCAAGGAAGGATTCTCGATTTTTTGAGGTAGAAGGACCCCAGACCGTGCTTGGGCACCTAATTTGAGTTTGGAAAGAAGCCTGATTGATAAGGTAGTTATCAAGATGGTGACAGGAACCAGGGAGGTTATTTAGTATGCACATGAGGGAGAAGATGCCACCTGAGAGGAGGTCAGGTGAGGACCTGACTTCTACATAGAATGACTCGAGATGTTAAGATGGATTTCCCATGGTGAGGGAACGGGGAACTGGAATGCATCGATACATTCAAAGTTCGAGGCTGAGTCCTCAAGGATGAGTATTTAACTGACGAGCTTATGATTTGGGCATGTAACGAACTGGAAGAACTCGGTGTTGTGAATGCTCCGAGAGGGTGATGGACATAGAGAGGTTTCCTCAAAGGTGCCACTTGAGAGGCTGAGGACAGTAATACCTATTGAGAAGAAATTTGAAACTCTGGCAGATGGATTGTAGAGGATATCATCTGGAGTACGTAAAGGAGACAGAGCTGACCAGTGGTATGTGGGTACGAAAAGGAAGACTCAGGAGTATTTCGAGGTTAGACTACAGATAGGATTGGTATAAAGAATGTTGTAAAAGACGGTTTTGGCCGACGGAAAGTCTAGTGAAGCAATCGAAGGAATTGACCCTAGTGTAGCCAGTGTGTTATACTGCGGGGATTGTTAGCATTGTTGAGTTAGAACGAGAAGTACAATGTTGGGTACAAGAAAGGATGATGTCTCCAAGAGTGATCTATGACCTGGTTATTACCAGTTAGAAACCAAGGATAGAGACTTTTCGGGAATTTGTCTAGTTTGCACCAAGTAAGGTGTGAGGGGTTGGTAACAAAGACTCTAGAATGGTTAAAGCTGCAGCAGCACAGGTAAGTTCTTTAGGCAGAGAATGCGTGAACAGTATGGGCAAGTCCCCTTCAAGCTCACGATCAGTACATGTGGATTACTCCCAGACGGAAATGGCGAGCAAATGACTATGCGGAAGACGTTTGTACCCAGAAGGCGGAGTCTCAGGTAAGGTTCTACGGAGTGTTAGTTTGGGTGTCGTCAAGAGTACTCAGATTGGAGCTACAAGAAGAAAGGACAGGTATTAGAAGATTTGATCTGAAGCCGCAAAGAAGCTAATGATGAATATCTGAAGAATTGAAGGCATAACAAGACTGGTAAGCGTGTCATCTATTGCACAAGCACCTCCGGAGACAACTACATCAGAGATGAGGAGAACAGTAAAACTTGAGGTTAGACGGACTGAGTGGCGTCAAATCAGAAAGAAATTCAGAAGACAAGGTAAGAATTGATTGAGATCTGGTGATGCTGGAATATGTGTGTGTTAAGGTTAAGTAAAGAGTGATTGCATAAAGGACCTGATCTATGGTAAGGACATGGAAGTGGGGGAGTGTACCACGATTTGGGCACGCCCAGGAATAAATTGACGCGAGGATGGATCGAACCTTGCGGGAGGTGAAAGAATGAACGTGGTTGATATACTTGGAGCGTTAAGATAACGGTTACGCGTATCATAAGGTGCTTGAGTCTTGGGTATTAGTAAGAAAGATAGCGTTGAGACACAGAGGTGGTGAAAAGTAACAGACGGATGATCAGTGTTTGAAATCCTCGATTGAGCGAGGGGAGATATAATTGGAGGCGGAACTCCTAGCTGTGAGGCGTGTGTTAGTCAGGGGATAGCGCCATAGACTGTAATAGAGTGGACAAGGCGACGACTGAGATTGGTGTAACGCTAGTAGGTAATGATTAGCTGGTGAGAGTCACTGAGCTATGGAACCCAAAGTGTCGGCTTTGGTCGAAGCAGGGAAGAACCCTGCTAAGGTGGTACAAGTTAGGATACCAGGAATGGATGAAGGATCCAATTAGATTTGGTTTATGAATGAGAATTCTGAATGGATATCATTCCACCTCCTAGGGTACGTCGTACCGGGAGGGTCGAGCGGGTGACAGAATCTAGTGTTTTCCTTTGGACCCTGAGGGGTTAGGTGATGTGGTGGTGCATCATGGGAATAGGCCACTTTAGACCTTGAGTAAATCGTTTGGACATGAAAAGTTTTAACTTAGTTGAGGGAGTTAATGTTGTTGGGTCAAGTGAACTGGTTTCAGGATAGAACGTCGATGATACTGAATTGAGGCCCTATAGTATTTTAAATTGTTGGAATGGATTAGAGAACGAAAAGAACAGAGTGGGAACCTGGAACTATCAGTTGATTGCAAGTGGAGTAGCAGTCTGAAAGTTTATCGGATATCTTAAAGAAATGAGCGCTGAGTGGGCGAATACTTGAGGTATTAAGGGAAGTGTAATCCCTGGTAAGTTAGTCGTGGTGGCAGTTGCTGGTGTCTTGTTAATGTAACGCGACAAAGGTCATGATAAGAGGTGAAGGATAATGAATACTACGGTTTGGCTTTAGTTTAGAGAGAAAGCCAAAGAGGTCATTGAAACTTCTTAAGGCAGGAGTGTCTGCCTATTTGAAAGAATAAACAGCTCGTAAATTGTTAAATTATGAGGAAATAAAGTTCTGAAAGGAAAGATTTGTAACTCTACGTAATAACAGACGAGGATCTGTAAGGTGTTCAGAGAACGAAGGGAGAGTTCTGACTCTTAATTCAACATAAAATTCAGAAGTTGTACTAAGGGTTAGGCCACCGGGGCCTACAAGTTGATCCCACCTAGTAGAGGTGATGACTTTTGAGTATCTCTGGAATCAGGAATAAGACAATGAATTGGTCATTGTAATCTAGGCAGACCCTGAGGCTTCAGCAGGGTTGCGGTGTAAACAAGAAGCTATCGAGAGCATGGCTATTAGACAAAATCTTGAGGGGCAAGATTGTTACTCTTGTGGGAGTGTCATTGAAAAGTAAAGTAAAGGCGGTGGGCCTTGGAATTTATGGTCACAGTTGCGGGTTTACTGACTGATGTGTTGGATAAATTTCGAGGACGAAATTTTTATGAGGAGGGGATAGTTATAATGACCCAAATTAGCTAATAAGGCTTAAGGGCCTTGATTAGCGTGCCGGGAGGGCATGATGGGATTTATGTGTGATTTTAATGACTTAAATGCATGGTTATGATTTAAAGCATGTTATATGACTATTTGTTTATCTGAGATGCATGACTATGTATATTAGTATGCATGTAGGCCCGGATCGTGTTAGAAGGGCATAATTGTAATTTTGGCCATGATTGGGCATAACTATATTGATATGTGATGATTGTTGAGACCACAGTGGTATGTGGGTGTATCAGTGATTTGTGACTCGAGGCGATCCCAGTGAGCAGGCTAGCGGAAAGTCATGACGGAAATTTATACCCGGCTCGGGGCGAGCCTGGGGGTATGAACAGGAATTCAGAGAATAGATTGAGATTTATTTTGATGATGGGGGATACTTATTTGGTGGTTTATCAGGTGTTGGAAGGCAACGGGAAAATATTAGAGACACTTGAGGATTAGCGGGAATTGAGTAAAATGACTAAAATGCCCCTATTTGGACAAAAGGATTTAGAGTTAATAGGAAGGGCATTTTGGTCATTTGGCTTTTAAAGATAGGTTTTTATAAGGCTTTATATGGTGAGTGGGATTGTTAGAGAGTGAGAATGCTGAAGGAAGAAAGAAAAGAAAAGAAAGAAAAAAAAAAGGAAAGAAAGAAAAGGGAGAAAACAGAGGGGGTTTTCCAAAGGATCGGTTTTTGCATTTTGCACCATTCCTCTCCATTTTTCTTGGAGCAAAGCTTAGAGGAGAGCAAGGATAGGCTGAGCATCAAGGATCTTGGGTTAGACTTGAAGATTTGGCAAGAACACATCAATGTTTGAGGTAAGTTTTTAGAGTTTTCAGTTTTGGGTTTTGACTGGTTTGGGCTGTGTATCTAAGCTGGATTGATGGGAATCTTAGGGGATTTCTGGGCAAGCTTTGAGGGAGAGCAAGCTAAGGAGGCCTAGGGTTGAATCAAGGTCGAAATTTGCAGCAATGGTATGATTTCTAAGTCCTTAACTTTGTTGTTTGGCTGAATTTCTGAGTTTAGGGTTGATCATGGTAGATTTTGAGATTTGGGATAAATGTTCTTGGGATTTGAGGATTTGGGATGCTTGGGATGAATGGAGAGTGTTCATAAGTTTGATTTTGAGTTTGGTAAAGATTTGGGGAAGTTTGGGTTGTGATTGGTTGAAAGAAATCGCTGAAATGCGATTTTGGGTTTTCTGGGCTGCAACTAGCGCTACAGCGCTAGTCAGTGGGCGCTGTAGCGCTAGACCCTGTTCTGGGGGGGTGCGTTCTGCTTGTAGCGCTACAGCACCCTCTTTAGAGCGCTGCACTGTTTACAGAGGTGAATTTTTGGGTTTTGATGAGGGATTTTGACCTAGGGTTCGGGCTTGATTCCGCCACTTTGTTTTGGGGATTTAGGACTTCCCGGGGGCTCGGGATTGGTCCCGAGGCTAGGTATTCGGACTTGGGGTTCGGTGTTGACTTTGACCTATGTTTGTGCCTAGGTGTACGCTAAGGCTCGGGTGGGATCGTGCTCAGGGAGTCAGGTGATCTAAGCTATTGATTGGAAAGGTAAGAAATCTATAACACCCGTAGGATAGGGCATGGGCCCATAGTGGATTGCGGGGCACGGCTCTATATTGCATGTTGCATGATGAGATGATTGCCGGGCATGGCCCTATATTGCATTACATGTTAGGGTGCAGATTTAAATAAATTGGCATTTGTTTGAATGTTGCTTGATTTATGCTATATATGATTATAATGAAATGACCGGCAAGGGCTGAGTGCGGCGTAGGCCGGGTACGGCAGCGGAGCTGGAAGTAACACTTAACACATGGGATGCTTATAGTCAGGGCAGGGCCCGGTGGATACTTGTGTTATCCTTACGGTGAGAACCGATACCCCAGGCTTCGGTAAGGCTTCTGGGGCGGCATGGCCGTGTTTGCTTAGTCTAATGGTTGACTTGTTTATCTGTGGACTATCTGATATGATTAACTGTATATTTGCATATGTTATGTTCTGCATGAGTTTTCTTGCTGGGCTTCGGCTCACGGGTGCTCCGTGTTGCAGGCAAGGGCAAAAACTGAGTCAACCAACCATGAGTACGGAGAGCGTGAAGCGACGCGTACATGTTTGGCCTGCCCGACTGCTTTGGTTGGGGGTTTGTTTGAAAATGGCTGTAATAATCTATGATTTTTAGAACTGATCAACTGTAAACTTATTTCAAGATGTAAATAGTTTTCAAACCTTATTTTGGGATCCCAATTGTTTAATACTAGAAGTTTTTATTAAGTCAACGCACTTTCAAAGATTACAGCCTTAACTTTTTTATTAGACACACTTTTGTTTCAAAACCTCGGTTAGCGAGTTCATTGCACTGTTTTTTCCTAAAACTCACTTAGTAACGACTCTAAGGAAGTAGGGTGTTACAATGATGGTTGAACAGCTGCATATGTACACGCCGCCACCGAAGCTCTCCAACTCATGGCTGGTCAAGCTTTCCTTTTCCCTTACCTCCACCACAAAGCACCCATGAGTCGAGGCTCAGCAAGAAAACAGAACGTATAACAACAGAGAATATAACTTTAAATAACCATTCAACAATAATCAACAACATTAATTCATAGCCAATCCATTTAGTTCAAACACACGATCATTGGATTGACCTGGGGTCGTTGCCCTATTCAGTTGGCTCTTAAGCCAACTCTCGGGCCTATGCCTTAGCTATGTGACCATAGAGTCACTTGAGGCCTCTCCCTTAGCTCTATCTCACTGGTCATAGAGCTAGCCCAACCCCCATGGTTTATCTTCGACCTTAGAGTCGATCAACGTAATAGTACGTTGATGATTTAGGCCAATGCCTCTCAACCAGCGCACAGCGCGCTATTGCTGTCCTTGACTTATAAGTCAAGCCCTGATCTAGGATTACATACTCTACTTATAAGAAATAGATGTGGATAGGCACATCCCAACAATTAATCACATATTCATGTTAACCATATAATCCCATTGAATAACAATTTCCACAATACTAAACATATTCACATAACGGGGCCACATGCCCTAACCATAGAATTCATGTAACGAATATAAGCACTTATGCATTTATCAACAAGCATTTAGAACAATAGTCTAACATAACCAATCCTGGGGCCCAAGCCCTAATCATATTAATATATTACAAACGGCCCAAGCCCTAATCACATACAACATGTTCTGGGTGTAGTTTTCTTACCATAGGTCCAAGCAAGCGAAAATAAGAACGACCTTCGAGCACAATCCCGGTTTCGAGCCCTTAGCGATACCCTAAGTCACAACTATAAAATAGGATTCTATTAATATCGAGTGATCAAAGGCTTCCGAACCAAGTCCTGGCCTCCGGGACCTCGGGTTCCACCAAACCGGGTAGTGGAAACAATCCCGAGCCCCTAAGGTTGACCAACCAAGAAACTCATAATTTAATGTCCAAAATCATAATTCAAAGCTTACCTCAATCTCTGTTTAAATCCACAATCTAATAATGAGCTAATCTCCAAGTCTAGAGCTCCAATTTGTGATTTCTAGTAAACAATCCTCTGGTTCAATGGTTAGCTTGGAAGAGCTTCTTGAGAGAAAAAGAAGAGAGAGAGAGGGAGTTGATCTAGCCCAAAGCTTCTAAGTGTCTTTAATGCTTTGTATTTTGTTTAGTTATGCTTATCTAACTTAAGTCACTCAAGTTAATCCCAAGGCTCGGGGTACCAAAAACGTCCCCGAGGGCAAAATGGTAAATTTCCCCAATGTTCCCTCTTAAACAATCTAACTCCAAATATATCTCCAAATAATTATTTTCATAACCCAATAACCCAAATAAGTATCTAATACTCAAAATACCCCTTGACTCGCCCTGAGTCGGATACCAAGTCCCGTTGTGACTTTCCCGCTAACTTGCTCCCTAGGATCACCTCATGTCGAAAAGTTCAAATAAATCCACATAATAAGGTAGTCTCTCACATATATCGCATATATGCACATAAATACACATTTATGCCCGCAATGGGCCAACTTACCAAATAGCCCTTTTGATAAGAAGCGGGCCCACATGCATATTTAATATCCCTAAATATGCACATTTAATCATATTATCACATAATTCACATAATAAAAATTAATATAGCAATTAAACAAGTAATTTCATATATTTCCATCTCAGCCCACTAATCAAGGCCCTAAGCCTTTTTAGGTAATTTTGGGACGTTACAAGGGCTGTTGGCAACGAGGGATTGACGAGGAGCCCCTTGTCCTTGTGATTGGAGACGACCTACACGACTGGAGGCCACTAGACATGCACAATGGGAGAAGTAGACTTTTTTCTATGAAGTCTACTTTTGCCTAAGTGTTGAGGGAATGACGAGGGTCACTCCCTTGGTTGATGACGGTGACTGCGGGGTCTTTCCACTTCACGACTTATTTTGACACGTCATCAACTTCGCGGGCCACCATGTGACAATGCCAAAATTTGGGTATAACAGTAACCAATAAAATACAAGCTTTAGATCTAGGAGACAATATATGTTTATTATCTAATGTGGTGGTGAAAGCAAGACAACCAAAAGCCTTAGATGCTCATAAGTAGGAACCTTGCTATTTATAATTCAAAAGGAGTCTTATGTTTTAATAGTGTAGATGGAATTCTATTCATAAGATAAATAACGATATTGATGATATAAGACCACTAAGGAAGAGAGAGTTGAGATTGGAAGAGTAAGGTTACAGCCACATTAAGAATGTGTTGATGTTTCCTTTCTACTACATCATTTTTTTAGGCCTTTCCACACAAGAATCATAATGTTGTATGCCTTTTGTTGCATAAAAATTGGACATATTAAAGTCTTTGGCATTGTTAGAACGAATGCCCTTAAGGAGGTGTTTGGTGCAAGAGTTTTATTGAGAAAGCTTTAGTTGAGAGCGGTTGAGATTAAGAGAATCTTGAATTTAATTCTGATCTAAAAATTAAGATGCTAATAGCAGCGTGTCAAAGGCAAACATGCCAAGTATTATTAGCAGTACAAGAATTAATATTTAATTTAGAAGAACAAGAAAAAAAATGTTTATCTTGCATGTTGTGATATAAGTTGATAATCCTCTTAGCAATCCCAATCTTGGAAATCCGATAAGGTGTATTAATGTTATAAGTTTCCAATCCTCTTAGCAATCCCAATCTTAGAAATCTGAGACGGTATATGAATAAAACATTCATAAAGAGTGAAAGACATAGAGAAGATAAGCATTTATTGAGAGAATATTGAACATAAATTCTAGTATATAAAGAACATCTTGGAAGATAATATTAACATTAATTTGAACATAACCAGCCTTTTGAATTTTAATTTGTTGACCATTTAGTAAAGTAACAGTGTTAGCTAAAACAAGAGAGATTGTGACAAACATGGTATGTTTCAACACTATCTACAATCCATAAAGCAGAAGAAAAACTAAACTTGTTACCAGATATATTAGAAACAAGTGGTTACATAGGTTCATTCAAAGAATGAATATGCTTCAGCTGTTGACAAAGTAGGGAAATGAGTTCTTGAGTTTGATTAGAGTATTGAATGGGGTTAGTGTCAACTGCTGGACTATTGGAAAAAGAGGCAGAGTTCTTATTAATTGAAGTCTTGAGGGGTCATTCTACTTTCTTCAGTCACCATCACCAGAGGGAATCCGTGTAGGTTGTAACACTTCTCTGCTAAATGACCTGGCTTGAGACAGTTGGAGCATGTGGGTCTAGGTTTCTTGCTTCTTGAAAGAGTTAAAAGCGATAGCACAAGTAGTAATATAAGGAGAGTCAGTGAAGCCAAGACACCTTTGTCTTTCTGTTTGTATTGATTGTGTATATCAGAGTGTGCAGCAGAAGAGTGGCATTTAAAATTTAACCAATACCATAGCCAAGATCACATACATACCCATACATTAAAGTAAGATTCGCAAAAGATAGAATCATACCTCTCCTAGCCTATCAAGAATCATTGCTATCTTTTCATAAAACAATAACGGTCATCTAATCCAATGAGACAGTTTTGAGATTCACACAAAAATCTTCCAAGCCAATCTTCAACACACAAGGACGTGTGTGGGCACGCAGGATATTATGGAAAAATTTTAGGCTTTCTTGATGTTCTCAACACATGAGATCAAGAGAGGTTTGTAGAAGACAAGGCTTTGAGAGAGTATCGTAGTTTTTCAGATTCTATCTAAAAACTTAAAATCAATCGCTTCTTTTTTTACGATACATTATTAGACTTTTATAAACCTAAAATAATCTAACAAAATTAGACTCAAAACTTATTAGGTTTTAATTTTTAATTATTTAATTAATATGTTAATCAAATTAAAATAACTCTTTATAAATAATTTTTTAATAAATAACACTTTATGGGCGTGTATCACATATGTGCTTCTCCAATTTTATCTCATTAATTTATTTAATTAATAAGACAAAATATTTATGCATTATAATAATATAATATTTCATAAATGTATAAATTTTAGTTAATTCAAAATTAATTTTATCTTATAATTTAAATGATTTATTATCATGTAATAAATTAACATGTTTCTCTCTCATTATTAATTAACCAAAAGTTAATTAATATTTAATGCAACTAATATATACTTTTCAAATAAAAAATATTAGTTTAATTAATTACACATTATTATCACATAATTATAATTTAGCCTCGAAAAATTAATTCCTTAACAATTAAGTGTTTTTCTCCTATTAATGTATCAATTATATCAACACCATTAACAGTGTAGTATAGATGTGACGTGGGGACCATGAACATATAATACTAAACTCCAATAAACTAGGTTATTAATTAAACTCTTTAATCAAGTATTCTTATTTATTAATTCCATTATTACTCCATTATAAATATGGAATAACACTCTTAGTAATTATAGAATTATGTTTACTGAGTTATCTCGTATTATCCATTGATATAATCACTTCATGTAGGTTTGTCCTCTAATTTATTGGTTCACTATTTAGAGCTGGTTAAAATTACTGTTTTACCTTTCTAATTACCATTTGTTCCTTAAGCACCATTAGTACAATAATGAATAGTTAATTTGTAATCATATTATAAATTTGAACTCAATAACTATTCAGCTCTAGAATTAACCCTTAAGAGAACCAATATTCGATTCGTTAAGAAATGTTGGATTACATTATTGTAAGATCATGTTCCTAGCCATTCATACTATTGAATCTCCAAAAAAAAAAATCACTAACCTCACTATTTTAAGAAACCTTAACGAGTGCATCAAAAGACCCAAAAAAACATGAACAGGAGTTCATGACTACTCAAGATTTAGACTAATTTACATATGATCATTGTTGCCCTTGTTTTCGTCAAGATGACACACGGCACTCGTTGAGTGTTCATGTACCTCGGGAGGTCATTTAGCATGCCCCAGCCTCGGAGAAGGCTTCCTTAGATCTTGCTAAGTATTCTTTAGCCTCTTAGCTAAAGAGTTATAACATGATGGTTCTTTGCCCCTAGAGAATGATGCCAGCTGTCAAGCACAGCATCTTAGGACCATCAATAGCTTCCTGACGCATGAGACGCCCCCACGTGTAGTGGTGTCATTTTCTTACACGAGACAAACAACATGTCCCAATGCGCCACCTGACACGCGAAAATGTTCAGCCACTCTCTAACACTGTCACCAGCGTGTTCCCCGAGAAAGTGGTGGCCTTGTACCTCGTAAGTGGGCCCCGTACGATCTATACAAGCCTTCCAGTTTATTATCACAAGAATTGTAATAATTTGGACTAATATCCCATCATTATGAGGGATAATAATTATTAAAGTCCCACTTAAATATCCCCAGCCACGATAAATAGGGCGGGGATACCCCATTGTGAAGGGTTCGACAATTGTGTAATTTGAGAAGTATATACTGTAACGACCCAAAATCACTAATATGGCTTAAGGGCCTTGATTAGTATGCCGGGAGGGCATAATTGGTTTATGTGTGTATTTATTTATTTAATACATGATTATATGTTAAGAATCCTTGTGTGATTATATGAATGTTGAATTGTGATTAAATGTTATAAATGTGAGAACCACATTATTATGTGGGTAAATCTGTAGCGTACGACCTGAGGCGATCCTAGGGATCTAGATAGCGGGAAAAGTCACAACGGGGCTTAATAGTTGACTTTGGATATGTCAGGGGTATTTTAGGTATCGGGTAGTTATTTAGACTATCGAGTTATGAAAATAAATATATGGAGATATATTTGAGGTTAGGAAGTCTAGGCGGAAATATTGGGGAATTTTACCGTTTTGCCCTCGGGGACGGTTCCGACACCCCGAGCCTTAGGTTGACCTAAGTGATAAGGATAACTTACTAAAAAGAGAAAGTTGTAGATAGAAGAAATAAACCGACTTAGACTTTCTTCTCATCTCTTCTTTTCTCTCTCTCAAGGAAAGCACAAGGAAGGGAAAAACAGAGAATTTCTCGGACTTTAAGCTGGGAATTTGCTGGGAATTCAGTGGGGATTTGAAGCTAAGCTCAGAGATTATTCAGGGAACAATTAATCAAGGCTAAGGTAAGAATTAAACTGTGTTTTGAAGTTAGAAACTTTGAGTTTTTGACTGAGTAATGAGATGTGTAACGCCCTGGTTACCCCAGAACAGTTACGGTGAACGGTGAACCAGAAATTGGACTCATTGCCTGAGTCCTTTGGTTAAAAACATGTTCTAAGTGTTATTAACAGGTTAAGGTGAAAACCAATAAAAAGGAAAGGATATATTTTATTGATACATAAAACTGTTCATGGGCCCACAAGAACATTTACAAGTTATTTACAACTCAAAAAGGTCATTAGTGTTCCAAAATTTCAAACCCCGCCGACCTAAGCGGCAAAAATAGGGTAAACCCCCTAGTTCCTCTGAGAACTCATTGGCTGTGGTGGTCAAGTGGCCGCATATGTACACATCACCACCTAAGCTCTCCATTCAAGGCTGGGTGAGCTTTTCTTTTCCTTTACCTGCACCACATAGCACCCATGAGCCAAAGCCCAGCAAGAAAACATAGCATTATATGTAAACATCATCAAATGATTATCATTATAATCACACAAAGCTCATAGCTTTCAAACAGATGAGTGAATATCACTTGAGGTTCTAATAAACCATACTAAGTGACTGACAAGCAAGTCACTTATTCAAATGGAAGAGTGGCTCCTAGGTAAGCCACTAGCCTTCAAGCGCTTATAATAGTCATTGAACTTGAGGTCGGTCCAGCATTAATGCTCTTTGAGTCATTCAATGCAGAAAGTCTATTAGATCTAATCATTATTGGCTTGCATTGAACACGCTAAGGCCGTACTAACTAATGAATCAGTGCAATGTGACCAGTGCCCAGTACCACTGCCGAACCTGACTAATAAGTCACAGCTTCACAGTTGATACTAGCACCTTTGCCAAATTTGACTAATGAGTCAGTACCATGCACAAGTGAGCAACATTTGTTAATTATTCCACATTCAATTCATGTCCACATTTATACAACCAACATGCCTCATGAATAACCATGCATGTCACATTTGGGGTGCAGTTTTCTTACCTCTGATTCGAGCTAGAATAAATAAAAGAATGACCCTTGAGAACGATCAACCTTTTAGTCCTTTAGCGGTTACCTGGTCATAACCAATTATGGGATTACATCAATAAAATTAATAATAAAAGGTTCCCAAACCAAAACCTAGCCTCCGAGACATCAAACTCTACTAAACCGGGTAGTAGGATCGACCCCGAGGCCTAAGGCTTGCATCCTCGAGCCAAAAAGCCATTTCTGGCCAAAAAGCCACTAAGGGCCGCGGCCCTCCTTGGCCATGCCACGGCCCGCCCCTCAAACAGAGGCGCCTAACTTCAGCATCCCTCAAGGGTCGTGGCCCTCCCTGGCCATGTCGCGGCCCAAACTCCAGTTCAGCCAAAACCCCTATTTTTCTTCCCTTGCGATTTCTCTTGGAACCAACCCTTCAAACCAAGTTTAAACACCACTCAAACCTCCAATACAACCCCTAAACTTGATCTATATCACTCCGTTAGAAAAACCCAAGATAAACCCCTATCAAAACTTCCATCAATTCCAATAATCCACCATAAAAACACAAGCTGAAAACTAACTGAAAACTAACCCCAAAACAGAGTATACCAGTAAACCAATGGCTGGAATCTTACCTCAAACTCAGGTTGTGATGCTCTTCAATGGTGGAACACTCTCCCAAACTCCCAAGGTCTACTTCCCAAGCTTGAATCCTCAACAAGATCACCAAAATCACAAAGAAAGTGGAAGAAGGAGAAGGTACGGGATGCTCAAGAACTTGCTCTGTTTCCCTCATCAACCTACATCATAAAGGAGTTTATATCTATCCTAGGGGTAAAAAGACCATTATACCCCTAGGTCATTTAAGGGTTTCTAAAGCCTCCCAAGGACATATTTGTCCTTTCCAACCTATCTCGTTAATCATAATTAACGTTCTCCAATTCCCGCTATTCCCAATAACCTCAAATGCCAATAATTCATATCCTGTTACCCTCTAATACCCGGTAACGCTCTAATCATTAAAATCACCCCGAGACTCCTCCCCAGCCTCGAACTTAAACCTGTCATGACCAGACCGCTAATTAATAATCCAAGATCATCTGGCGCCGAATGGCTTGAACAAACCCTCATTATAATGTGGTCTCAACATATATCAATGACATGCATACAAGTATACAATTATACCCTCAGCTGGCCAAATCACCATCACACCCCTATAATTAAAATGTGGACCCACATGCATGCATTTAACATCATATTATAACATAATTCACATATATATGCATAATATCATTTAATGGCTTAATTAAACAAGTATGGCCCTCCCGGCCTACTAATCCCGCCATTAAACCACATCAGAGAATTCAGGGCATTACAAGATGATTGTGATATTGATGTTAAGGTTGAATTGGAGCTGGAAAACTTGGGAATTAACAGGGATTCTTCTTAGAAAAGGAGTTCAGCTGAAGAGGTAAGTTATAATTCATGATTTAGAGGCTTAAATTCGAGTTTGGCATGGCTGGGTTTTGAGTTCTTGGGTTAGAAAGTTTCAGTAATTGAAATGGGTTTTCTATGGGTTTCTAGCCTAGGATTCAGCTGGGTTGTGTTGTTGGAATCTTGTGGGAAGTTTTTGGATAATTGGGTTGTGGATTTGGGGTGGTTTTGAGTGAGTTTGCATGAGGTTTGGGAGTTAAAAATGGTGGTTTTTCTGGGTTTGAAGGGGTCGGGCCGCAGCATAGTTCTTGGTGAGCCGCGGCCCTTCAAAGCTGATGGATGTTGAGGAAGGAGGGTGGGCCGCGGCATGGTCTAAGTAGGGCCGCGGCCCTTACCTGTTTTTGGGCATTGGGTGGTCTCGGATTGGGGCCATGCCATGGCATGGATGGCTAATTCCGCGGGCCTTAAGGGATTTTGGGATTTTGAGATTCTAGGCTTGGGAATTTAACCTAGGGTGCTCGGGATTGAATCTTTTACAAGGTTTAGTGAAATTCAATGTTCCGGAGATTAAAACTGTTGACGGTGAAATCTCGTCAACGAAATTAGGTCAGAAAACTCAAAGGTAAATGCGGCGATGTTTGGATAAGAACTTAGAATTAACTTATGAAAGGATAAACACAGATGAACAATGGAGTCAAAAATGTATATTGCTTAATAGACTCTCCATACAATGAATTTTCCAACCCCCTTCTCTGTGGAAGTGGGGTTCATTTTATAGTAGGCTCTAATGGCCCTGGGTACATGGTGGTCTAGGGGACCAGATGGTACATGAGTACACTAACAGGAGAGTGGTTCCAGGGGTAGTGGTGTTGGCTCTGGTACAAGGTCAGAGATCATGGGAGCACCTCACCTTCTGTACCTGGTCATGCCTCCACTACCTGCCTGGTACGGGTGTCAAAGATGGTACTTTTTTCGTACCTCCACTACTTATCTGACGTGGGTACTATATCCGTACTCTAACTCCTTTCAGTTCGTCAGTGGACTCCGTACCTCATGAGATCAATGCCATGTGACCCTCATTTGCAAGGCATAGATGCGAGGTGGTAATGACCCATGCACTGGTCGTGCCTTGCAAGGCTCCTAGTGGCGAGGGGCCTAGCTATACTTGTCTCCTTGCGGCATGGATTCAGACTAGTGACGTGATGGTGCAATGGCCTCCCGAGAAGATGGTGGCCCACGGGCCTCGCTGGGGGCGCACGGCTGATGGCCTCGCTGGGGCGCGCGCATGAGGGCCTCACTGGTGGCGCATGCCTGATGGCCTCGCTAGGGGGCGCGCACAGGAGGGCCTCGCTGGGGCGCCCGCATGAGGGCCTCGCTGGTGGCGCGTGCCTGATGGCCTCGCTAGCGGGCGCGTGCCTGATGGCCTCACTAGGGGGCGCGCGCGCAGGAGGGCCTCGCTGGGGGCGCGCGCGCATGAGGGCCTCGCTGGGGGCGTGTGCCTGATGGCCTCGCTAGGGGGTGCATGCCTGATGGCCCGAGGACCCAATGAGCATGTAGGCGTATGGGGGTCTAAGTGCGTTCTTTGGGTCTTTTATAAGCGTGGAATATTGAGCATCCACAAGTGTATGTCCCGGGCGTCTTTTGCAGCGTTTACGCGTATGAGTGCATCTTGACCCGTGAGCATGTCAGCCTTGCGCGGGCACGTCGGACCTCACTATGTGAGGGCCTTGTGCACCTATCCTCTTGCAGTATTCATTGTGGCCCCTTAGCTTAGCAGGGCCAAACCTTGTGGCTCATAATGTGTTGTTTCTCATGAGATGATCTCCTGTATTCAACAAGGCCTACAGGCTCGAGCCCAATAGCATGAATAAGTGACCTTCATCCCTATGTTCCAACCAGGGACTAAAGAGTTTTTATTTGGTGGATTTTTGGCATCCACAAAAACTTTGTCTAGAAGCTCATTTAAGTTTTTGATGGTATCATTTACCTTGGTTGTGACTAAGTGATAAAGGCTTAGGCTCGGGAACGGATCGTGCCTGAGGAGCGTCGCTCGTAATCCGAAACCGTAAAGATTAAAGGTAAGAAAACTGCACCTGGTTGAATATATGTGATGGGACTAAGGGTTCCCTATTGTGTATGCTTGAATAGATAGTATTATGCCATGCAAGCTAATTAGTGTACCAACGGCCTAAGGGTGCCAAGGGTTACACTAGCGCACAGGGCACGGCTTGGCCACTGGTAGCCGAGGATAGCTTAATATGCACTGAGCTCGATTTAAGCGGGTCGGAGTCAGTGGAGTAAACAGAGGATGCGGCCTAAGTTGTCGACCCTGATTGTTATGTGATATGAATGTTATAAGTGTTTGATTGCATCCATGATTCTGAATTTATGCTGAGTGATTAATGTGGATTATATGATGAGAGTTCATGCTTAGTGAGTTTGTTATCTGTTATTACTGTTTGTGTTGCACATGTTTTCTTGCTGGGCCTTGGCTCACATGTGCTACATGGTGCAGGTAAAGGCAAGGGCAAGCTTGATCAGCCTTGATTGGAGAGTTCTGTGAGCGGAATGTACATGGATAGCTGCTCAGCTGCCACGATTGAGGTTTAGGCAGGGACGCGAGACCCAGAGATTGTCCATTTTGCCTTAGTATGGATGATAGTTGTTTCTATTATTTTGAGAGTCTGTAATCCAACTTTTAAACTCTGTCTCTTTTGGGATCCCGTGTATATAACTGTTTATTTATATAAAATGAAACTTTTGAGACCAAAACCTTTTTAACCCTAGCTCGTACATGTTTAGTGACACGTTTTTAAATTAATGACTTGATTAGCAAGTCTTGCACCTTTATAAGTACACAGTGTAGCGGTCTTGACTATCTAGGGTGTTACATATACACTGTCGAAATCCTCCATCGAAGCTTCACCTCTCAAGCTTCAAGAATATCAATACAATAGACTCATGGACTAGGGTTTTTTTATAACCCGAACCACATAAAACTCTGAGTCGTTTTCATTTTCTTTCAAGTTCTCTTTATTTAAAGTTGATAGCGAAAAAGACAATCAACATTTTGGTGCTTTCATTGAGAGTTAGAAGGAAGCATTGAAAAGTTGACAATGGTTACGACAAAAAGAAATTCCAACAATGACGATGCTCCTCACAATGTTTCTGAAAGAGGAGAAAACAGTCGGCTACCTCTGCCTACAAACCCAAAGGTAGCCCAAGAAGATTACCCTAAAAATGTCAAGTACGGCGGCGAGTATGGTGTCGAGTACAATGGCGAGGACGATGGGTATTACTGTAATGCCCTACTACCCAGGGACTGTTACGTTGTGAAATTTAAATAGTGATAAACTCGCTAACCAAACCATTTGGCCATAATCGTGTGACTAAGTATGATTAACGGTTTAGGGTTGAAATTTTTGGTCAAAGATACAACGATTCATTAAAACATTTACTATATACATTGGGATCCCAAAAATATATTTCAAAGGTTAACTACAATAAAATATTTACAACCAGTCGACCTAAGCGAAAAATTAGGGTTTAACCCTAGTTCCTCTTCAAACCCTCGACCGTGGTGGTCGAGCAGCTGCATATGTACACATCGTCACCTAAGCTCTCCAACTCAAGGATGGTCCAGGTTTCTTTTGTCTTTACCTACACCACACAACACCCATGAGCCAAGGCTCAGCAAGAAAACTCAATATGCTCATGAACAGGTAATAACATGTTACCAAATCATAATAGACATGCCTAGCAGTAATAACCCTACTCATGCATGCAAACAACTCAAAATAAATGTTTTTATTTGTGGAGCCCCATGCTCTGAGTAGATGACTAATAAGTCTCTCTAAGGTAGTCGACTAATAATTCTATCCTTATGTAGATGACTGATAAATCTATCTTTGTATAGATGACTAATAAGTCTATCTCTATGTAGATGACTAATAAGTATATCCTTATGTAGAAGACTGATAAGTCTATCTCTGTATAGATGACTAATAAGTCTATCTCTATGTAGATGACTAATAAGTTTATCCTTATGTAGATGATTGATAAGTCTATCTCTGTATAGATGACTAATAAGTCTGTCTCTGAGGTCCCATGCCCTCCTAGCCATGTGACATTTCAGTCATCTGAGCTTATAGCTCTGGCTCTATGTAACTAGCCTTTAGACTAGACAAGCGCTTTTGTTTTCATCGAACTTAAGGTCGGTCAAGCATTTCATGCTTATGATGATAATGCTTATGTCAATTAGATCTAATCTTTTCGGCTAGCGTTAAACACACTAATACCATTCTTGACTCATAAGCCAATACCATACGACCAGTGCTCAGTACTAATGTTGAACTTGACTAATGAGTCACAGCTTCACAATCAATACTGACACCATTGATGTTCCCTGACTAATAATTTAGTGCTTCCTCAATGAGGTAATGCAAAGAGACATGTATCATATGTCAAATATCCAGATATAAGGCATTTAGCATGCTTAATAAATAATCAGAAGCATAATTATAATCATGCACAATTACAAAGACTCAAGCTCTGATCAATCTCATATTC
The DNA here is from genome assembly GCF_963169125.1 of Humulus lupulus. Lineage (NCBI taxonomy): Eukaryota > Viridiplantae > Streptophyta > Magnoliopsida > Rosales > Cannabaceae > Humulus > Humulus lupulus. Next base: position 151,244,642 of record NC_084798.1, on the reverse strand, counting down.
AACATTCATGCCATGCCCTAATCTCATGTATCTTATGCATCACATACTGGGTGCAGTTTTCTTACCTCTGGTTTGAGCGAGAAATTAGTTAAAAATGACCCTTGAGAACGATCAATCATTTGATTCCTTAGTGGTCACCTAGTCATAACCAAATATGGAATTCCATCAATAGAATCAACAATAAAAGGTTCATGATCTAAACATCGCTCCCGGAACCTCGAATCCTACTAACACGATTAATAAATTCGATTCCAAGCCTTAAGAATTGAAACCCCGAGCCAAAAACCTTAAAAAGTACCCAAAAGCATGCCCTGGAAAAATAGGGCAGTGCTACAGTGCTACCCCATAGGCGCTATGGCACTACAGATAGCCAGCCAAGCCCTGGATAGCGCTGTAGCGCCCAACCATGGGCGTTGTAGTGCCTAGAACTAGGGTGTTCTAGCTCTAGTTTTTCCCCCTTCGAGTTCTCCAAATTCCAAACTTCAAAAGCTGATTCTAAACCTTAACCAAATCCACAAATGAACCCAAAAACCAATTCTACAAGCCTTAGGCATCAAAATCCAATCAAACTTTCCCAAAAACTTCATTGAATTCCCAACTATCAAATCCAAAATTCCAACTAAAAACTAACTGAAAAACAGGGCACAAAACTAGTGATTTCATGGCTGAATTTCTTACCTCATACTCAAGATTAGACCCTCTTCAATGGCTGAATACAATCCTAAACCCTCAAGCTTTGATTCCCTAACTTGAATCCTCAAATGGAGCTTCAAAATTTCAAAGGAAGAAGAAGAAAAAAAATGATCGGGGGGAAGAGGAGATGTAATGCCCCAAATTCTCCGATGTGTTTTAATGGCGGGATTAGTAGGCCAGGAGGGCCATACTTGTTTAATTATGTCATTAAATGAATATATGCATGTTTATTTTAATTATATTATAATATGATGTTAAATGCATGCATGTGGGTCCACATTTCATGATAGGGGTATTTTGGTAATTTGGCCCGTTGAGGGCGTAATTGTATATTTATATGCATGTTGGTGATATATTGTTGAGGCCACATTATAATGTGGATTTTTTCGAGCTATTCGGCATGAGACGATCTTTGAATATTAAGTAGCGGTTTAGTCATAACGGGAGTAAGTTCGAGGCTCGGGGTGAGTCTCGGGATGTTTTAATGATTAGAGCGTTGCCAGGAATAAAAGGGTAATGGGATATGAATTGTTGGTATTTGAGAATATCGAGAATAGCGGGAATTGGAGAGCGTTAATTATGATTACGAAATAGGTGAAAGATGACGATTTTACCCTTGGGGAGACTTTAGAAGCTTTAAATGACCTAGGGTCATTTAGCTTAGGATATACATGGTTTAAGTTAGTTGTAGAAACATATAGAACAAAAACAGAGCAAGGCTTCTTCTTCCCGTACATCATCTTCCCTCTATCTTCCTTTGAAGTTTTTGGTCCCAATTTGAAGATGCAAGCTAAGAAATCAAAGCTTGGAGGTTATAGACTTAGTTCATCCATTGAGGAGGATTCAAAACCAGCTTGAGGTGACTGCTAAGGAATCTAAAGGTTGATCGTTCTCAAGGGTCATTCTTATATTATTTCTCGCTCGAACCTGAGGTAAGAAAATTGCACCCCATATGTGACATGCATGATTATTCTTGAGGCATGTTGATTGTGTAAATGTGGACATGGATTGATTATTGAATGCTTAACAAATCTTGCTCACTTGTGCATGGTACTGACTCATTAGTCAGAATTGGCAAAGGTGTCAGTATCAACTGTGAAGCTGTGACTCAATAGTCAGGTTCGGTAGTGGTACTGGTTGTTGTGTAAAATCGATACGCAAGTGCACGTAATCGTAACAAGTAATAAAGAGTAAGTGAGATCGTTCCCACGAGGACTGTATATTAAGTACCAAAACTTAATTCCTATTTCTATTTGGCTAACGATAATTAAGTCTCAAGAATTAACTAAAATTATAATACAAAAATCTAAAATTAACTTCAAGAACTGAAAATAAACAACGTTAAGAAAATTCAATGGATTACAAACTAGGGCAATCAATTTCATCAACCATCCTCTTTAATTCTCATTAACACAAATCTTACTATTCAATTTTTCTCTTGTGATAGCAGGTCAACAATAATAACTTATATTCGTACTAGGATATATAAGTCTCAATGCTATGCAAATTTTCTACATCTCTGTGATAAATAAACATAAGATAGGCATTAAGATTAACAACCCTAAAACTACACAGACCACACACGTACTCTCGTCCTAATATGAAATCTATGTTTATTCAATTACAACATATTTAATTCTCACTTCTCAGATTTTGAATCAAAATCATATATTTCATGTCAATGGTGATCAATCATTCATAAGCATTAGAATCAAATTGAATAAATCACAAGATAAAATTGAAATCATAAAACTTGCATTAATTTAAAATAAAGGTTCAGGAGAATCCATTAACACCCTAGAAAAATAGTTTAGTTCATGATCAAATTCATAATAACCATAGAAGAAATAAAAAGAATCCAAAATACAGAAATTCAAAGTAGAAAAGAAGAAAATTGTGACGAATTCTTCGACTCCACTTGCAATCCTCCACAATGTGCCTCTAGCCGTCTCCTAGGGTTAATCTCCCTTAAAAACGTCATTAAGAAAGCTTTTATAATCCCTAATTAATTATGTGTGAAAGGACAAAATTGTCCTTGAAAAATGCCCTAACTTCGGCTTCCGTACGGACTGGGGCCGCGGCTCCATGTGATAGAGTCGCAGCTCTAGTGAATTTTGCCATCCGAAATTCGTCTCTGACTTCTTGTAGCGTCGTAGCTCTACTTGATAGAGCCGCAGCTCTAATTTAGATTTTAATAGAACCTCAGCTCTGTTTGATAGAGCTGCAGCTCTAATGCTGACATATTTTTTTTCTCTTCTCTAAAACTCTTAGGGCTGCGGCTCTAATTCCAGTTTTTCGCCAAATCATCAATTTGAGCCCCGAATTCGCCTAGTTTCCATTCCTTAGCCCGTTTAACACCGTTTCTTCAAGAATTAAGCGCTTTTCCTCCAATTTCAAGCTATTTCCTTCATAACCACACTTAATCCTGAAAACACAATAAACACCGGCATAATATCGCAAAAAACCAAATAAAAGATTAAAATTGCATCTTAAACACACGCCCTAAAAACATACCAAAACTAGTCCTAACAAATTCCCCCAAACTTATCCTTTACTCGCCCTCAAGTAAAGAACACAACTAAGGCTCGATAAAACCTAAACAAACCAAATTGACAACCATTAAAATAGCCTCAAAAATCATGAATACCATATGCATATAATTCTAAAGAAAAGTAACGTGCCAATTCAAAAATTAATCTAGAATTTCAATCAAAACACTTCACCTATTCACTTTAATTCATCGATACTCATGCTCATTCAACCATAACCAATAAATGTAAAGAATTGAACGAATCTATGCATGCCAAATTCTCACCATCAATCCACTCAACATGATTAATCCATATGCTTGCTATACTTACTATTCTCCACTAATGTAAACAAATACACACTTAAAAATCAATAGGACTTTACAAAGCTTGTAATAGATGGCTTAGGTAAAGGTGATTAAGAAGATATTTTAGGCTCAAGTATACCATAAGCATTCAAACCAAGCAACCTATCCCTTTAACTCAACTTCACATCCCATTGTTTGAGAAGAGTTGACTATTTATTCATCACACACATTTTTTTTTTCAAACTACATTCCCCCAAACTTAGATTTTTCAGTAAATAACTTAAGGAATGTAGTTTATTCTAAATTTATAAAAAAAAATTCTCCTTTTGTTTCTTTCTTCTTCAATCTTTTGTTTTTTTTTTAATTGCACTGAGTAACCACATATTTCTACATATGTCCCTTAAGCATTCACTCCCCCTTCCAATCAAAAGATATGTTTTATGCTCATGGTATAGGACAAAGGGAATAATGAATATACGGATACAAGTATAGGCTCAAAACATGTGTTAAGCAATGAAAAAGGTCAATTGTAAAGCTCAAATAGGTTAACTAGGGATAAAAATATATAAAGGTTAGCTTGAAAGGCTCAAACGTTCCAAAGATGGCCTATATCCTCTTCTTAAGTGTGTATTGTTTAGGATTTCGTCTCAAATAGCAAGCAAGCAAGTTCTAGAAAAATTTCAACTTGTACAATCCACAATCCAAATTCAACATGCATATACAAAGTTCAACTCCCACATTTACAACTATGAGAAATAGTTCAAACAAGTATCCAATTAACCACAGTGAAGTGACAAAGTATTTCAATCAAGCACACGGATTTTTTTTATATATGCATAACTCTTCCTTTGGATAATACAACATAGCAATCATTCAATCTCATCGGCAACAAATTATCAACTTGGTTTACACTCTAACAACCCCATGAAAACTAGACTCAAACACAATAACAACTAATACTAAACTTGAAAAAAAAAAACAACAAATAACAGCAAAGCTAAAAAAATAAAATCCCTTCCCCCAAACTTAAGACTAACATCGTCCCCAATGTTAAACTCAAATAAAAAGAAGAGACTTACCGGAGACTCCATAGTTAAATATTAAAAGGGAGGAGGTGGTGGAGTGGGAGTCGTGCTAAAAAAATTCTGATGGAAACCCTTAAATTGCGTTTCTGGGCCCAATTGGCACCGCGGCGCTGGTGTATAGAGCTGCGGCTCCAATTCTTACTTTTCTCAGCACTTGCTCTCTGACTTCCCTAGAGCTGCAGCTCTACTCCATAGAGTTGCGGCTCTAATTCAACTTTTGTGCTATTTTGTTGCTATTTTTTCACGTTTTTCACGGTTCTAATTATATAAAATATTAAAAAAAACAAAACAAAAATAAAATAAAATAAAATAGAAATTTTCAACTAAAAATAGAATAAAAATAAAAATAATAAAATAAAAATGAAAACATAAACTTGAGATGCCTCTCAAGGGCGCTGTCGTTAACGTCATTTAGTCGGGCGTTGACCACTTTCTTAAATTCAACTCAGATCCAAACCACCCCTCATGTCCTTAAGAGCCATAATATCATGAGAAGACGCCCGTTTCTTGATATTGCACATTTTTGGAACTTTCCACCGCTCATGAAACAATCGAGCTTTCTCACTAAAGATATTTTTCACTTTATGATGAATTGTTCGCTTTCCACCTTCAACCATAGATTTCCTCTTAGTAAATTTCAGCTTATCACCCTTACTTTCCACCACATCAACTCTACAACAAGTTGGAACCTCCGTTGCTGCAAAAACATTAAATGTCACCTCTTCTTTTTGCACTCGCAACTTCAACTCGCCTTTCTGCACATCTATTAAGGCCCTACAAGTTGCTAAAAGTGTCCTTCCAAGAATAATTGGAATATTTTCATCTTCTTCCATATCAAGAATAATAAAATCTGTAGGAAAGATGAATTTATCGACCTTTACTAACACATCTTCTATGATCCCCCTCGAATGAGCTAGTGATCGATTCGCCATTTGCAAAGACACGGTAGTAGGTCGAGCTTCTCCCAATTTTAACTTTCGAAAAATAGATAGAGGCATTAGATTTATACTAGCCCCTAAATCACATAAAGCCTTTGTCACCATTGAACCCCCTATAGAGCATGGAATGTTGAAACTACCCGGATCTTTAAGCTTGGGAGGTAGCTTCTTTTGAAGTATCGCACTGCACTCCTTAGTAAGTGCCACTGTCTCATAATCCTCTAGTTTCCTTTTCTTAGTCAAAATTTCTTTCATAAACTTCACATAACTCAGCATCTGTTCAAGTGCTTCGGCAAAAGGAATGTTGATGTGTAGCTTTCAAAAGATATCCAAAAATTTAGAAAATTGCTTGTCAAGCTTATTCTTTTGAAGCCTCTGAGGATATGGGATCTTTATATGGTGATCTATGCTTATTTCTGGCTGCTTTTTCTCAAGGTTCTCATTAGCCTCTTCTTCAACTTTATCCCTTTTCTACTTGTTCTCTGTGATAGGTGCATGTTGATCCTGCTTCTGCTCAACTTTCTTCTCTATACTTGGTCCCTCATACACTGTTCCTCTCCTCAAGGTAATAGCTTGACACTGTTCATTAAGATTTCCCTTCGGATTCACTTCAGTAGTGCTTGGCAAGTTCCCTTGAGCTCGGTTTGCCATTAACGTGGCCAACTGTCCAATCTGAGTTTCCAAGCTTCAAATAGATGCCCTCGTTTCTGTCATAAATTGATTAAGTACATCAGGTTGTGCTTCAGGTTGCCTCATAGGTATTTGCTGTTGCGGTGGTCTATTTTGTGATTGATAAAATCCAGGAGGAGGCCTTGGGTACTGTGTTTGATTCTGTTGAAATTGTTGCTGACTGCCTTGACCACTTGTCCATGAGAAATTAGGGTGATTCCTCCACCCTTGATTGTAGTTCATTGAGTATGGGTTATTTGAGGGCCTTTGAAAATTACCTATTGTTTGCACTTGCTCCAGAGGCATATTGTTAAGATCCTTCATTATGCATTGTTCAAATAAATGAGGTCCCCCACATAACTCACATATAATCTGCATCTGCATAACTGGAGCTTGAACTTGAATGTTGTTCCGCTGTAACTGTTTGGTTAATGTTGCCACTTGAGCGGAAAACATTGAGATGGCATCCAATTCATGCACTCCAGCCACCTTCTTAGTGGTTTCTCTTTCTGATGGCCATTGATAGTTATTCAAAGCCATTTCTTCCAACAGATCATAAGCTTCATTAGCGCTCTTACTCATGAACGCTCCTCCAGACGCTGCATCTATGATTGTGCGAGTAGTACCACACAAACCATTGTAAAAAATATGGACTAACATCCATTTTTTGATGCCATGATGGGGACATTTTCTCAGCAGCTCCTTAAACCTCTCCCACGCATCATACAATGATTCACCATCTTTTTGGTGAAAATTGTTGATTTCACCTCTATACCTTGCAGACAGCGATGGTGGGAAAAATTTTGCTAAAAATTTCTGAGTTAGCTCCTCCCATGTTGTGATAGAATTGGCTTCCAGAGAAATAAGCCAACTCTTTGCTCGGTCCCTCAATGAAAACGGGAATAGTCTCAACCTCACTGCATCATTTGTCACTCCGTTCATCTTGAATGTGGTGCAGAGCTCTAGGAAATTAGCCAAATGTAAGTTTGGGTCTTCCGTTGGTGATCCCCCAAACTGAAGTGATGATTGTACCATTTGCAATATAGCTGGCTTAATTTCAAAATTATTAGCCTCAACTACTGGAGGTCTAATGCATGATTGTGCCCCCATTACAGTAGGTAGCACATAGTCCCTCAAGCTTCTTTGCATTGGTTGTTGAACTGGTGCAACTCGTTCAGCAACTCCTATTCCTCCAACATTACCCGCTGCTATCCCGACATTTCTATTCTCTGTGTTTTCATGGGCAATGTTGTCAACCCCTCCGTTACCTCTGTTCTGAGCCATTCTTTCTACCCTTTTCTATTTCCAATTTCTTCTACAGGTTTTCTCAATTTCAGGATCAACAGGCACCCTTGATTCAGAGCCCTGTCGTCGCATAAACTATATGAATACCTGAAATCACAAATTGCAAAAGAAAACCATAATGAGAGCGGTATAAAAGAAAAGCAACCAAATTAGAAAAAGAATTAATTTCTTGATATTAGTAAAAACAGTCCCCGGCAACAGCGCCAAAAACTTGTTGTGTAAAATCGATACGCAAGTGCACGTAATCGTAACAAGTAATAAAGAGTAAGTGAGATCGTTCCCACGAGGACTATATATTAAGTGCCAAAACTTAATTCCTATTTCTATTTGGATAACGATAATTAAGTCTCAAGAATTAACTAAAATTATAATACAAAAATCTAAAATTAACTTCAAGAACTGAAAATAAACAACGTTAAGAAAATTCAATGGATTACAAACTAGGGCAATCAATTTCATCAACCATCCTCTTTAATCTCATTAACACAAATCTTACTATTCAATTTTTCGCTTGTGATAGCAGGTCAATAATAATAACTTATATTCGTACTAGGATATATAAGTCTCAATCCTATGCAAATTTTCTACATCTCTGTGATAAATAAACATAAGATAGGCATTAAGATTAACAACCCTAAAACTGCACAGACCACACAGGTACTCTCATCCTAATATGAAATCTATGTTTATTCAATTACAACATATTCAATTCTCACTTCTCAGATTTTGAATCAAAATCATATATTTCATGTCAATGGTGATCAATCATTCACAAGCATTAGAATCAAATTGAATAAATCACAAGATAAAATTGAAATCATAAAACTTGCATTAATTTAAAATAAAGGTTCAGGAGAATCCATTAACACCCTAGAAAAATAGTTTAGTTCATGATCAAATTCATAATAACCATAGAAGAAATAAAAAGCATCCAAAATACAGAAATTCAAAGTAGAAAAGAAGAAAACTGTGATGAATTCTTCGACTCCATTTGCAATCCTCCACAATGTGCCTCTAGCCGTCTCCTAGGGTTAATCTCCCTTAAAAACATCATTAAGAAAGCTTTTATAATCCCTAATTAATTATGTGTGAAAGGACAAAATTGCCATTGAAAAATTCCCTAACTTCGACTTCCGTACGGACTGGCGCCGCGGCTCCATATGATAGAGCCGCAGCTCTAGTGAATTTTGCCATCCGAAATTCGTCTCTGACTTCTTGTAGCGCCGCAGCTCTACTTGATAGAGCCGCAGCTCTAATTCAGATTTTAATAGAGCCTTAGCTCTATCTGATAGAGCTGCAGCTCTAATGCTGACAGATTTTTTTTCTCTTCTCTGAAACTCTTAGGGCTGTGGCTCTACACCATAGAGTTGCGGCTCTAATTCCACTTTTTCGCCAAATCATCAATTTGAGCCCCGAATTCGCCTAGTTTCCATTCCTTAGCCCGTTTAACACCATTTCTTCAAGAATTAAGCGTTTTTCCTCCAATTTCAAGTTATTTCCTTCATAACCACACTTAATCCTGAAAACACAATAAACACCGGCATAATATTGCACAAAACCAAATAAAAGATTAAAATTGCATCTTAAACACACGCCCTAAAAACATACCAAAACTAGTCCTAACACTGGGCACTAGTCACACGGTGCTGACTCATAAGCCAGGACGGCCTTAGCGTGTTCAACGCAAGCCAATAAAGATTAGATCTAATCGATATCTGCATTGGATGACTCGAAGAGAATTAATGTCGGACCGACCTCAAGTTCGATGAATATTATAAGCTCTTGTGTGACTTACCTATCAGTCACTCATCTGTTAAGTTAGAGACTTACCTATCAGTCTCTCGTCTGTTTAAGGCTAGTGGCTTACCTAGCAGCCACTCTTCTGTTTAAATTAGTGACTTGCTTGTCAGTCACCCAGTATGATTTTCTAGAAACTCAAGTGATATTCACTCATCTGTTTAATAGTTATAAGCTCTATGTGATTATAATGATAATCATTTGATAATGTTTATATACAATACTGTGATTTCTTGCTGGGCTTTGGCTCATGGGTGTTATGTGGTGCAGGTAAAGGGAAAGAAAAGCTCACCCAACCTTAGCTCATATGCGGCCGCTTGACCACCACGGCCAAGGAGTTCTCAGAGGAACTAGGGGGTTTACCCTATTTTTTCCGCTTAGGTCGGCGGGTTTGTAAATTTGAAACAGTAATGACCAGTTTGAGTTGTAAATAACTTGTAAAAGTTTTTATGGGCCCATGAACTGTTTATGTATTTAATAAAATATATCATTTCCTTTTTATTAATTTTTTCACCTTAGCCTGTTAATAACACTTAGAACACGTTTTTAACCAAAGGACTCGGGTAGCGGGTCAAATTTCCGGTTCACCGTTCACCGTAACGGTTCTGGGGTAACCAGGGCGTTACAGGAGAGAAGCTCTGTTTTTGGTTCCTTTAATCAACAGCCTTCCTATTTTGAATATATCCTTTGGTAAAAAGACCAAAATGCCCCTAGGTTAAATAATTTCCTTTCAAGGCTAGCAAGGGCAAAATCATCATTTCCCATCTATCTTGTTAATTACAATTAGCGTCCTCCAATTCCCATTATTCCCAATATTCTCAAATAGTAATAAATCATATCCCATTACCCTATAATTCCCGATAATGTACTAATCATCAAATTACCTCGAGACTCACCCTGAACCCGAAAATTAACCCCGTTATGACAAAACCGCTAACTTGCATTCAAAGATCGTCTCATGCCGAATAGCTCAAACAAATCCACTTTATAATGTGGCCTCATTCATAATTCACCAACATGCATGAAAATACACAAATATGCCATCAATGGGCCAAATTACCAAAATGCCCTTATAATGAAAAGTGGACCCATATGCATGCATTTATCATCGTATAATAATATAACTTACATAATCATGCATATAATCATTTAATGGCATAATAAATCAATTATGGCCCTCCCGGCCTCCTAATCAAGGTCCTAAGCCTTATTAGGAAATTTGGGTCATTACAATTATGATGACAGTGACTACATCCAGTCCATATACACGGAGGAGACACCAGAGGTGGTGGGTCTTAAAGGCCAGATTGCCTCTCAGAAACAGAAGCTTGATACCCAAGAGAGGAACATAATTTCCTTACAAGAGGTGGTTAACGCCATGAGGGCCATTTTGGCAGCCTAAGGGATGCAAGTGGACCCCCATGGCGATGTCCCATAAAGGCAGCCAGTTGGTGTGCCTCCCGTGCACCCAGTTGGGGTGCCACCTGTGAATCCTGAAGGTGTTCTTCTTGAGCACGACACGTGTAGGGTAGAAGACCAGTGCAGCCTGCTGGAGCTGGAACTCCACTTGGGCCACAAGATCGTGGCAATGGTAAATTTGACGAAGGAGCAACCAAAGGGAAAAAGAGTGGGTGTCATGCGTTCGAGCCCATACATGTCTCAAAAAGACATGACAATAACACAGGGTGCTTTGTGCCAAGGCCTTGCCCTGCTCCATGTGCCCGAGGACCCCGAGGAGGGCTTCCTAGGCACGCCACCACTAATCATGGCCGACAAAGAGGTGCAATTCCACCCGCGCCACAATAACCTCCGGGAAATCCTGCTCATGTTGTGTCTAGAAACTTTTCCGCCAATCGAGGATGTGGGATAAGTGTCTCAGTAAGTAATACTACGACGATTCAGAGGAACAAAATGAAGTGAAATATCCTTAGGATGGCAATCGCCAACAGGCGCAAACCGATTTGTGAGATAATCTTAATGCTCATAGAGGTAAGGTCGTCCACACGAGTTATCTCGAAGAGAGACATCAGCCAGACCTCCAAGAAGGTCTTAATGCTCGTTGGAAGTAGCGCCCGGTGCAAAGTTCCAATTAAAGCCCGGAACCCTTACGATCCAAGTTGGAAAGCCTAAAAAGAATTATGCTTAGGATGGCTCGAAGATAAGGCTGTGACTCGAATTTGAAGGACAAAGATGGGGTACCATGCTCCTCCCATATCGTCGAAGTCCTGGTACCACGAAGATTTAAAATGCCTACCATCGCGTCCTATGAGGGCAGCACATATCCCACTAACCATCTCTCAAAGTTCAACCGCTTTATGTCGGTCCATCACATCTCCAAGGATGCCAAGTGCCACATCTTCCCATTAACTCTGATGGGACCAGCCAATGAGTTGTTCAAGAGGTATAAGCCCGGGTCCATGCATTCCTAGCACCAGTTTTCTTCATCTTTTCGAAGGCAATTCATAGCTGCTCGGAAGGTAAGCTTTGAGGTCAATGCCTTGGCCAATATAAAGCAAGGGTCGCTCAAAATCCTTAAGGCATACATCATATGTTTCAAGGGGAAGCGGAAAAAACCAAATGGATTGACGACCGCCAACACATAATGGCCCTACAAGCTGGTATCCCAGCTAGTTCTCCCTTGTGGGATGACATCCAACAAAGGAGAGGCCATAAGTTTAATGATTTTATTCTTCAGGCTCAGGAGTAATCAACTGGGGGGATGCCAGGACCAGGGCATTGGGAGGACTGGTCCCTTTCCCAACTCCGATGGTCTCCAACTCTATGGTCTCGGGAAACTCTTATTTACCTTACGTTCCTCCACCAGCGGGCCTTACAGGGACCCAGCATTTTGCTCCACCCGCTAGCATTAGTGCAATGTCCACCACTGCTTTTAGGGCTGCACCGACAGGATATGGACCAGCTCCCACGGGGTACAGTGCATTCCAGCCTGCATTCAGTAATGGGACAGCTACTCTAGCTCAGTCCATCGTGCCTAGTGACGTCTGGAGTGGTAGCAGGTGTGGAGGAAAGCCAAAAGGAAAGAAGCCTAAGAGAACAGGGAAACTTTCCAAGGAGAAGTATACTCCTCAATATTCCAAGAACACAGACTTAGTTGATACTCGGGAGCAGCATGTTCATTTTTTATGGCCCCAACCGATTCGAAGGGATTGAGAAAGAAGAGACAAGACAAAATTTTGCCATTACCACAATGACATGGGGCACCACACTAACGAGTGCTGGTAGCTTAAGGATGAGACAGAGAATCTCATTAAGTTAGGACACCTCCACCAGTACGCAAGAGTCAGAGCTCGTACAAAACAAGCTCCTGCAAGGGTACCTCCACAACAGGTGGTACCCCCACAGGTTGTAGACCCGATACCAAGTGTCCAACAACAGCAAGTTGCCCAGTGACCGACCCCAGTAAATGGACTCATGCAGATCATCTCCGAAGGACCCCACCTGGGGGGCACATCAAGAGGGCCACAAAATCATTAGACGTTGGCACTATACCATGATGACGAAGTGTTAGCATTGTCCCAACTGCCCACGCAAATGCCACATACGACCGACCAAGTCATCTCCTTCTTGGAGGATGATGCTCGGAGAGTGCACTTCCCCCACCATGATCCCTTGGTCATAGAGAGCCAGATTTCAAACAAGATGGTTGCTCAAATCTTGGTGGATAACGGAAACTTAGTGAATATCCTGTTCATGTCAGCCTTCGAGAAGATTAGGTTGACAACTAGAGACTTGTTCCCGTGTATGTAACGTCCCAAAAATGTTAATAAGGTTTAGTGCGTTGATTAGTGTGCCAGGAAGGCATAATTGGATATATGTGGTGTGATTAATTAATTAAATGCGTGACTATGTGGCATGCATGATTTTTGTGATAACCTGAATATATATATATATGCATGTTTATGAGTATTAAATATGCATGTGGGCTCGTTCTTATTAAATAGGGCATAAAAGTGATTATATGGGTTAAATGATTGATACCACATTATTATGTTGATATATTGTAATATTCGGCTCGAGGCGATCCTAGTGAGCGGATTAGTGGAATAGTCACAACGGGGTCTAATACTCCGCTCGGGGTGAGCCTAGGGGTATATTGGGAAATTTAACGAATATTAGACATTTAATGAGTAACAAGTAATTATTTGGTAATAAGTTGGGCACGTCGGGATTAATTGGGAATTTTTAGGACGACTCGAGGAATTAGCGAGAAACGGGGCAAATGACCGTTTTTCCCTTAAGGGAAATAAAAGACTGAGATTATCACTAGGGGCATTTTGGTCTTTATGTTAAGGTATATCGGTAGAATAAGCTTCAGGAATAAGCCAGAACATATTAGAAACACTTCTTAGCTCTTCCACTCTCACGTTCTCTCTCTTCCTCTCTTGTGCCTTGAGGACTTTGAGATTTTGAAGAGAAGGTTTAGCAATTGAAGCTTGGGGACTGGAGAACTAAAGCTAGGACTGGTTGAGGTACAACTTAGGGGTAGAGTCACTATCAAGGTAAGGTTTAAGTCTTGATTCTTCTTGAAATTCTGATTGTTAAGATAGGTTTTGGCTAGGTTTTGGATGTTGTTTAATTGCTGAATTGGGGTGGTAATTGTGATTGGTTTTTGGGTAATTATAATGCCTAGGCTATGTTGTTAAGAGTCCTAGACTCAATTCTGGTTTTATTTCAAGGTTGCAATGAATTTTTTATGAATTAGGTTGGGAGAAAATGCAGGAAAGCCACAGGATTTCTGGTTTCGTTGGGTCCCGCCGCGACCCTGTTTTTTAGCGTCGCGGCCCGCGTGACCTCAGGAGCCTGGGGGGCTTTCTGTTTCATAGGCGCACCGCACCCTAAAGGGCAAGTCGCGGTGCGTGTCCCTATGAAATTAGGGGCTGACAACTTTGACTTGGAGGCGTGCCATGACCCTTAGGGCCAGGTCGCGGCCCGCCTAGGCAACCTTAGCCAAAATAGGTTTTTGGGCTCAGGAACTTAAACCTAAGCACTCAGGACGAATCCTACTACCCGGTTTAGTAGAATTCGAGGTCCTAAAGGCTAGTATTTTATTATGAAGCTTTTAATTGTTTTAGGTTTTGATAGTTACCCATTATTGCTTTGTGACAAGGGTTACTGTTAAGGCTCGGGATTGAGGATCGTGCTCGGGACCGCTCTACATCTTCAGCTCGGGACTCGAGGTAAGAAAACTGCACCTGAGCTGTGAACGAGGCTGGGATCCCCTGTAAATGAATATATGTGGGACCATAAATGTATCTATGATTGGAGATATCTAGTTAAGCATGTTTGTTCATACTGCTTTTGATTGCATGTTGTGCAACCCGTTTATTTGTTATATTTGATGTGAGAGTCCAGCCTAAGGGTGTCGGGGCTAATGTTAAGCGTGTGGAACGCAGCCCGGCCTAAGCGAGTCGGGATCAGCTAAACAACTAGAGGGCGCAGCCTAAGGGCGCCAACACCTAACTAATTGTACTGAGATTGAATTACATGCTTTGGTTATACAGTTTATTGTTGCCTAGCTTATTGCTTATATTTTTCTGTTGATTGAACTGGTTGATCTAAGTTTATTATGCATATATTGTTGTTATCTATGCTTGTTGAATTTAGTTTTCTTGCTGAGCCTTGGCTCACAGGTACTATGTGGTGCAGGTAAGGGAAAGGGAAAGTTGGACCAGTCGTGAGTTAGAGAGCTTTGGGGGCAGTGTGTACATTGGCAGCTACTCGACCGCCACGACCAAGGGATTGACAGGGACTAGAGCCAAAATTGTATTTTTGCATTTAGGTTGGCTTCAGTTGTATTAAATTTTGAGGATTGTAACCACCTTCTAAACATTACTTTTGGGATCTTGTGTACCAAACTCTTATTTTAATGAAAGTCAACTATTTTACGGTCAAACTCTTTTAACCCTAACCCGTCAGTTAATTTTAGAAACATGTTTATGTCTAAATGACTTGATTAGCAAGTCTTGCACTATTTAAAATACACAGTGTAACGGTCTTGGTTATCCAGGGCATTACAGTGTACCTCCACATTATATGGGTTCTTGGGGGAAAGACTCATTCCAATGGGGCAGATTAAGTTACCCGTGACCTTCAGTGAAGTCCCTCGCCAAGCTTTCAAGTACTACACTTTTGTAGTGGTAGACTTCTCATCCGCCTACAATTCCATCATGGGGTGCCGACCCTGGTGGAGTTCGGAGCTGTCACATCAATATGCCATTTGTGCATGAAGTCTCCCACTGAGACAGGGAAAGGCACCATACAAGGAGATCAGAAAGAAGCTCACCAGTGCTACAATGTGTCACTAAAACACCCCCTCAAGGTGGTAGAAGAGGCAGCACCTAAGGACGTGGAAGTTTAGGCGGTCCGAGAGTAGTGGGGGTCCGAGGAGTTGGACCCATGGGCTCAGGAGGATAGAGCCATAGAGCCTATGGGAGAAGCTGAAGAGGTTATTATTGACACCTCAAACCCTGATAGAAAGACAAAGGTTGGAATGAGTTTGGGGACAGAATTCCGAGAAGCCCTATTATTTTTCTTAGAGAAAATTTGGATGCTTTCGCTTGGACACATTCTAACATGACGGGCATTGATCCAAACATCATGTGCCACACCTTGAATGTACAAGGGAAGTAATGGATCCCTAGCCATTGATTACCTATGGATTAGGTACTCGAGAGTAATCCTATGATCATAGTTTATCGAGGCATGGATCATGATAAAAAAAGGTGGGAGATAGGACGCTTCAGGTACAACATGAAAGAACGCTTAGGGCGCAGTGCGAAAGGACTCTTCAGGTACATTGTGGAAGGATATGAAAGGTACGGAATAGACGTTTTGGGTGTGGACGAGGCCAATCATTAATTCGCCCCGATATATGGGCCCAACAATAGGAAATTGATGTGTGGCATTGCCTTATTGGTATAGAGGGAAATGTCCAACCCAAGTGTTTCCCCCCGAGCACTCCTCTGAGAACACTCATCTGCTTAAGTGTTTTCATCAAGACGACACGTGGCACTCGTTGAGTGTTCATGGTCCTCGGGAGGTCATTTAGCATGCCCAAGCCCCAGAGAAGGCTTATTTAGATACCGCTAGGTATTCTTTAGCCTCTTAGTTGAAGAGTTATAGCATGATGGTTCTCCGCCCCCGAAGAACGAAGCTAGCTGTCAAGCACAACATCTTGGGCCATGTAAAGCGTCATATTCTATTACTTTCTAAAAACTTCACTTATCTCATAGATAATTAGAAAAATACCACTTAAAAGATAGATTCGGTGGAGTGATGGACCCAAAACGGGTATGTTTTAAATATTTATAAATCGCAAACGCACGAATCGTTCATATAGAATAGTGATCATGTAAGCAAGGATGTCGAACCCAAAGGAGTTGTCTAAAATTGAAAAGAGAAAACTATTTTAAATCAAAAGTAATAAATTATAACCTAGTTCCAAAGATTGAAGAGATTTTTTAATAATGAAAATAAAATAAAAGACGATAATATAGAAATGAAAGACAATATATAAACATAAATTAATAATAGAAATCAAGATGGTAAAATAAGATTATTAAGGATTAGAATCCACAAAATATAAGTTCAATAATATTTATAAGTACATTAATTCCCAAGTTTTAGTGATAGTTAAAATAAATTAAACTATCATTATACAAATAGATTTATAATTTTAAGCACAAATTACTTCTCAAAAGATAAGATTTTCCTTCACTTTTCAAAATTATAATTTCAAAGCATTTAGTGTAAATCAATCTAATGAAATAACAAATAAATCAATGAATATTATTTATAAGGCAAAACATAATATTTTTGTTCTAAGCATGGATGTGTACAATTTAATGACACATCTTACACAAAGAATATTATGTTTTTGCACTAATGAAGAACAAAGTGTAAATATATGCTAACAATCCAAAATACATGATATTTAAGATGAAAGAAGATATTTGAAGAAGAAAATTCCATAAACTTTGTTGCACAAAATGGGAAATCAATATACAAAATAAACACTATCTAGTTACATATTGTTTCATCATCACCTTAATAATCTTAAAAAGATTAGAAACTCATAACTAGAATAGCAAATATACACTAAAAATTACAAACATAAATAGGAAAATTTGGAGGAGAAACCCCCAAATTTTTCCTCTAAAAATACATAGAAAGTAACCAAAAAGAAGAAAAAGATGAAGAGAATTGAGAGGTTTTGAATGTGTAGAAATTATGGTATAGTAACCTCCTCTAAAAATGGACACCCCAAATCCCTTATTTATAGCCAAAAATGATGATTAAAATAATCAATTTAAATTAATTTAATTAATTATAATATGGCAAATAGGGGTAAATTATAGGGTGTAATAATGATGTTTTGGAGTAAAATGTGTAGAAAGTGGGGTAAAAATGTGGTATTTTTTACAAAGGGAACAATGGTACAAAAGTGAGCCTTTGTTGGGCTCAAGGAAAAAATGGCATGCATTTGGGTGGCTGTTATGGCTGCTGCATGGCTGGTGGTAGCTAGAGCTTGGGCCGAATGGGCCTAGGCTGGCTGAATTGGTGGGCTTGAAGGGGATGCTTGGGTGTGAGGTGATGCTGAGAAGTGGGCAAGCCCTGGAGAGAGACACGGCTGGGCCTGGAGAGAGGCTGGCAGGTGGTGTGGCCGAATTGGTTCTTGGCGTGACGATTGGTGTGCAAGCGTGGGAGAGCTGAAGAGGCTGGCTGGAGTGCTTTGGTGGGCAGAGAGGCTCGGCTGGGACCATCTTGGGTGAAGGCTTGCTGCGTGGGCCTGGGCCAGGCGGAATGGCTGGGAGATGGGCTCAGGAGTTGCTCAGCTTATGGCATTTTTTTTAAAAATGTCATATATCCTTTCTTGGTTAGCTTTTCATCATTGTCTTTCAAACACAAAAATACACCTAATTCCCTAACAAAATAAACATAAAATAAATTATAATAAAATATTCTCAACTATAAACTAAATCAAGTTAACTCTTTGAAAATATTAATTATAACTTAATTTATATTTAACATTTAAGTTCAATAATACAACATTTTTTTACCTCAAATTAAACAACAATAATTCAATTAATTAACTACAACATTTTACAACAAAATAACTATAAAAACACATCAAAATATATAAAATTCAAAATTACTTAAAAACTTAATAAATTACATAAAAACTCAAGAATTAAGCAACAATTAGCACATAAAAAGTGGTAAAATAACTCTATTTTGTAGAGTTATCATGGAGCCTTGATAAACACATGCAAGTTTGGGTCCAATAGTTTAAAATAAAATTAAAATGTTCACATGCAATGTTTAAAGAAAATTAAAAAAAAAAGTTTAAGGCTCGTTGGCATATTTAAAATAAAGTCCATAACACAGTTCCTTAAAAATTGGCGCTTATGTTGATCGTTTATTCGTTTATAGGAAATCCCCATACCATACACACTCAGACGTTGAAACTCCCCACATCACAACACGTGTCAGAGAGAAACCCTATTTATTACCTAAAAGGGGGAAAGTAAGGGGGTGAGCTAAAAGCCTAGTAAGGAAGTACAACAAAATCACAGATAAGACAAGAAAGACATGTACAACATAACAACACAATTCATAACATCATCATGCTCATATCTCATAATCAAAATGAAACATAGTTATACATCACATTCATTTAACATAAGCATACTCTTTGTGATCATGGCACCTCTGTTGTCCATGTCACGTCTTAAGGTAACCAGTATAACTGGGCTGGTAAAACCTCCTCTGTGAGGTCAATGGGATCTCAGGTCCTTGAATAACCTCGCCGCATCCGCCTTTTGAGTTACGTCATATCCTCAATAACTATTTTGTTGTGTTGCGTTCAATACACTAGCAATCTTCTCTTCTCATTCATCATACAACACATGTAATCCAATTCACATCAGGACAAAAGAAATACATGTTGCAATGATAATTGTCATAACATTTCAAGATAGAATTCTATTTTTCATATCACATGATTCATCATCAAAACAAAGCACAATATTCCTTGTAACATACAAGTCTTAGCATTTTATAGGATAAACATAGAAATTCTATCTAACTTCCTTACCTCAGGTCCGAGCAAAGCAAAAATGAGAAAACTTCACCACGAGCCTATAATCATAATCAAACGTCGTCTCTTAGAATCACATAAAAATATTCATTCCCAACACATTTACCCTACGTGTACATGGGCCATACAGACGTGGTACAAGTTGCCCAATAATTCCAAACTTACACATTTTCACATAAAATCATAAAAGAATAATATTAATTCTACTTATTAACACTTCATGGTTACAAAGTAAAAGTCATGTGTTTAAACAATAGACATATATTTGAACGTAAAAATGCATTTGCATGCAACATACATATGTGAGAGCATTGCTAGAATTTAGCGTTTTATAACGATAATTCCTACATACTTATTTCTTCCCTCTTAAATCAAAATTCAGCAACATAATTTAATTACCATTATTTGTTTCTCTAACTCCCAAAATTGTTAAACAAATTTTAATACATCATATTTACTTTATAAAATAATCCATTAAGTCTTTTCTAATTTCTCATAAAATAATAATTCCATTTATTATTCAAATAGCATAAAAAAAATATGTGACAATTTTTAGCTATTAAGAATACTTAATAAGTGTTTTGCTTCTTTTAGAATATAACTTTACTAATCTAAAAAAAAACTACATGTTTTCAAATATGAAAATTTATAAATAAAGAGTGGAAAATTACATTTTCATATATATTATTTAATACTTAAATTATTTAGGTGTAGGATTCATTAATCTTAAATAAAATAATTATTTTAGCTTAATAACTCAAAGTTTCGGCAACCATTTATTTTGTTTAAAAATCACAAGTGAATTTAAACCATAATCTTTTTCACATTTAAATAAAAAAAACTGCACCTAAATAATAATGTGAAAAATACATTTTTACATTTTTAAAATACCACATTTATCATATACATAGCTTAGGGTTTAATTTATTTGATGCACTAGCATTATTTATCTCATTTAAGAGACCCTTCTTATTTTTCATCAAAAATCTCAGCAACTATTTATTCAAAAAATGTGTCCTTTTATTTACTTAAAAATCAAGTACCACTTGAGGCATCACATGTGCATTTCAAAACATTGTTTCATCATTATACTCACAAATTATATAAAAAAAAACAGCAAGCATAATTAACATAAAACCCACTTTTAAATCGTTTAAACAATTACTTATGTTGGGAATATATTCTTGATTAATAAAGATTTTCCATTTTTAGTTGATTATGATATAGATTTTGCGAGAACAGCTAATACCTTAGTCAAATCAAATTTCTCAATATAGAAATAACAATAATTAACTTCTCAAAGATTGCATTTTATGTAATTGAATATCTTTGGAAAGCACGAAAAATTAATAAAAATATTTTCATAAATGAATTTGAATAAACACAGAATATTTTCTTTATAAAACAAAGATATTAATTCCTTTTATAAGCATATTGTGATAATATTAAACTAAATGATGAATTATTTGAAAATCTTACCAATTAATCCAAAGAATTAATTATGAAAATCACAATAAAAAAGAATTTAAAATCATTTTTTAAATAAAATAATATTTCTATAAAATTTGTCAATAATTTTAGAATTTACAAATATAATGATTTTTTTGTTGTGTTGTTATTTTTCTTCTTTAAAATAAAAATAAAAAACAAAACAAAAACCAAAAGAATTCAGACTCTAGTTTGGCACGCTTTGTAAACAATCACTGAGCCATAATTATTAAAAATAAAAAAGGAAAATAATGGAATAGCATCAATAACACCTCAAAACTTGTCCCTCTTTTGTTTTTGCAGGTAATAAACCCCACCTGTCCCTTCTTTTATATAAATATATATATACAGGTTACTTTAATATTAATTATTGGATTAAAATCAATGATCAATATTTATAGTCGTTAATTAATATTTCTAAAAATAAATTTTAATTTTTTCAAATTTTTAGAAGAATTACTTGATGAAAAATATATATTTATTATAAAAGTATAATATTGTAAAATTTTTAATTTTGAACTACATGTCACTTTTTAAATATAACTAGTATGGAAAAATAAAATAATTAAATTCAAAATTAATGTAGAATAAAAATATTTACCCATCTCATCCTCGTAATTGTTAAATCTTTCGTGTATATATATATTAAATTCCACAAAAATTGTCCCTCTTTCGTTTTTGTAGGTAATAAACCCCACCTGTCCCTTCTTTATATATATATATATATATATTAAATACCATTAGCAAGTCATGGTCTTCATAAGTATGCAGATTTAAAAAGAAAAAAGGAAAAAAAAACAATGGTTTTTTATTTGATTCTGTTTTTTTTTTACTCAATACCAGGGGTTTCTTCCAAACAACGGGTTAAAACTGCCTCTAGATTTGCATACAAAAACCACTATTTCTCTAACAAATGTCATCTCTATATAAGAAACTATTTAGTCTTCTCTTCTCAACTCAACACAACCACAGAAACACAAACACTTCTTTTTATCAACTTTAGAGAACTTTCCCAGTTATAATTTATTTCTATTTTGCACAAAAATATGAGTTCATCAACAAGCAGAGCTTGGATTGTGGCAACAAGTATTGGAGTAGTGGAAGCTTTGAAAGATCAAGGTGTTTGTCGATGGAATTCTTCACTGAGGTCAATACAGCAACACACAATAAAGGCCAATCTCAGATCCTATTCTCAAGCCAAGAAAATCTCAGCTCAGTATTCTAACATCTCCAAGGATGAGAAACTGGAGCAATCTGAGGAATCTCTTAGAACTGTCATGTATTTGAGCTGTTGGGGTCCCAATAATTGAGACCCCTATGACTTTTGTAATATAGTTTCCCATTTTTGAGTGAAATAATACATGAATTAAATCACTTGATCATTCTCATACATTTTGCTCTTGTTTTTTGGTATCCAAAATTTTACCGAGACACAAACTTCATCAAAATCAACTGAGAATGAGACTATGCTAGTTATTATCAGATATCACAAAAACAGAGAAACCACAAAAATGAGACATATCACTAATCTAGTTCTAGATTACAATGTTTGTTCAATTATAGTTTATCTGGTTAGTTCAAGGTTTGATTAATTTTGCGATGAATCATTTCTAAAATTAAAGGCTACAATCTATATCCAATTTTATTTGGGGAAATACGTCATAAATTTAAGCCATAAATTATATGGGAAGCACTTGTCATGTATGGTATAATTTCAAAGGGAAATTTCACTTTTTATCTCTAATAATACTTAATATTACCAAAAAATCCCAACATTAATAATATTTTCAAATTAATGCTAAGCTTTTCCCTCCTACCGAAAATACCCTTCCCATTCAATCTCAGCCTTCTCTCTCTAAGTCTCGGTTTCTCTCTCTTTCAATCTCACAAAAATCCCCCAAAAACCATCGAACCCCCACCTCCGTCGAGCCGTCGAGCCGCCATCTCCGTCGAGCCGTCGAGCCCGCATCTCCGTCGAGCTCCCACCTTCTCCGTCGAGCCCCCACCTTCTCCCATTTCTCCGGCGATCTCGAGCCCACTGCAAACTCCCATTTTTCTGTCAAACCCGAGACCCACGGAGCATATTTCCTTCAAAGTTTAAAAAACTAAGGTAAAATCTTGAACCCAAGTCCATATTTGCTTTATATCGTTGTTGAATCTGTGATTTGTGGAATGGGTTGTCCGATTTTGTGGGAAATTTTTTATGGGTTTGAACCAGTGGCTCGATAGGTTCGATTATGGTTCGATAGTAGGCTCGATAAGGTAGTTTGAACAGTTCGATGATGGATCGATTATGGCTCGATATGAGCTCGACATGAGCTCGATAGGAGCTCGATAAGAGCTCGGTAGGATATGTTGTATTATATTACAAGAGCTCGATAGGTTCGATAATGGTTCGATATGAGACTAGACTGTAGCTCGATGGTTATTTATCTAGACAGACAGATTTTTCATAGCTCGATAGGTTCGATAATGGTTCGATATGAGACTAGACTGTAGCTCGATGGTTATTTATCTAGACAGACAGATTTTTCTTAGCTCGATAGGCTCGATGCTGGCTCGATAGGCTCGATAAATTTAGGTTGTTGATATTTCTCGATGGAACTCGATAGTTTTTCGATAGTGCTCGATAGGGTATGTTTCAGCTCGATGATAGCTCGATAGAGATCGATATAGCTCGATGACAACTTATTTCAGTGTTTTTTTGAAATTTTTTTTATTCTGTTTTCTTACAAAAAAAATTTCATGTGTTGTTACAGATGCCTAAGTTGCTTGTTCCGTTCAGTGATCACTTTCCTGGTCGAGTGACATATCGGGGTAGTAGTACTTTAAATCACATCAAGACCAGGTTTTTGGAGCTCGGGCTGCTTGAAAGGGCTAAGGAATCCCCTTTTAAGCAATTCTTTTTGGCTTCGGAGTTTAATTTCTCCGGAGTCTTGGTGCATCAACTGTTGCTGAGGAAAATCGCCAGCAACAACGAAGATGAGGTGCATTTTTTCTTGGGGTCGAAGTCTTGTAGATTCGGCATGGGAGAGTTTTCCCTGGTGACGGGGTTGGATTTCAGTGCCTTCCCGTCACCAGAAGAGTTGGAAGGGCGTAATCTCAGCGATCGGTTGATAAAGGAGTATTTCAACGATGCTGAGAAAGTAAAGCTGTCACAGGTGGACCATGCTTTCAAGACTTGTACGGTTGTGGAAGATGTGTACAAGCTTGGTCTATGTCTGTTTGTTGAGGGGGTTCTGAATGCCATTGAGGGAAAACTGCACATTTGGCGAGATATTCTAAAAATTGTTGAGAATGTAGAGTACTTCTTCAGCTATCCATGGGGGAAGTACTCTTATAGGAGGCTATTGCATTCTTGTAAGAAGGACATGGTGAAGCAAAAGGCCAACTATGATGCCAAGAAGGATGCCAAGGTGCAGCAAGAGTCCAAATACAGTATGTATGGTTATGCCCCCGCCTTACAGTACTGGGCATATGAGGCTATCCAACAGCTTGCGGTGGAGCTTGTTGTGAGCTCGGGAAACATGTTCCCGAGGATGCTTAGCTGGTCGCATCGGAAGAACAAGGATTTCACCAAGTCCGTCATCGCACCGATATTATTGAAGAAGAATGTAAGTTATGTTGTTTTTTTTTTATCTATATGCTTATCTTTTATCATTATTTGAGTTAACCAAATGTTTTATGTTGTTTGCAGTTAATTGTTCTTCCGATGTTGAAGCCTCGGCCAGCAGAAAAAGACTATTACTTGTCTTTGACTGAGGGAGATCTTCCCCTTTATCCTGGGCTTGGCCAGGATCCCTCGGAGACTGATGAGGAGGAGGATGCGACTTTTGAGAAAATGGCAGAGAAAGTTTCTCAGGCTGCCGAGGCAGCCAAGATATTTGTTGATGCTGCCCCGGGGGAGGAGGTTGCAGGTCCCACCCCTCCTATTCCCCCAGCCTCAGCCCCAGCCTCAACCTGTGCCCCAACATCAGCCCCAGCCCCAGCCCCAGCATCAACCTGTGCCCCAACATCAGCCCCAGCCTCAGTGTCAGCCCCAACACCAACCCCACCACCAGCCTCAGCCTCAGCCCCTGAGCTGGCCGACTTGATTGAGCGGTTGGACAGAGTCGAGGGTCGACAGGAGACCCTCTTGAAGAACCAGTCAGTGATCTTGGACGTACTCAGTCAGATCCTGACATTTGTTAAGGAGAAACCGAGGGGGTCCAATGAAGATTTAGAGTCAGAGTCATTGGATCTTCCGCTAGACTATGTTGATGATCCAACGACGCCCCCTACCATCATTGTGACACCAGATGCTGAGACTCCGGGAGTCGTTATTGTCAACCCTGAGGATGTTGCTGGGGTTCAGTTTCAGAGGGCTAGACGCCAAAGACGCAAGCCAGATTGGTTTGAGGACTATACGGATCCCACGAGGAAAAGACCTCGCACTGCTGCAGCTGCACCAGCAGACGAGGCTACACAAGAGGCTACACATGTGCTGGACCCTCTCAAGAAGCCAGATCCCAAACAGTATAGGACAATGTGCAAGTGGCTTCTTGGAGACATGCCCAACAAGACCCCGCGGGATGTAAAGACTGGGAGTCACGGTCCAGCATGGTTTCTGACGTTGAAGACACCCCAGTCGTGGCTCAATGATGGGGTAAGCAATTTATACCTAATTATGGACTGTTTTCAATTTTACATGTTTTATTTTTACTGACTCGATGTGAGCTCGATAGGAGTTCGATAGTAGTTCGACATGGATGTTAAAATAGGGCTTGTTCTTTACTATTTCAGAGTGGCTCGATGTGAGCTCGATGGAGCTCGATAGGTAGTTCGATAGGGATGTTAAAATAGATTGTTTTTTTACTGTTTTAGAGTGGCTCGATGTGAGCTCGATATTAGTTCGATAGGGATGTTAAAAGCTCGATGTGAGTTCGATATGAGTTCGATAGTGAAAATTCCCTTAACAAAAGTGGCTCGATGTGAGCTCGATGGAGCTCGATAGGGAGTTCGATAGGGATGTTAAAATAGGTTGTCTTTACTATTTCATGATGGCTCGATGTGAGCTCGATAGGTAGTTCGATAGGGATGTTAAAGTAGGTTATTTTTACTGTTTCATACTGGCTCGATGTGAGCTCGATAGGAGTTCGATAGTAGTTCGACATGGATGTTAAAATAGGGGTTGTTCTTTACTGTTTCAGAGTGGCTCGTTGTGAGCTCGATGGAGCTCGATAGGTAGTTCGATAGGGATGTTAAAATAGATTGTTTTTTTTTACTGTTTTAGAGTGGCTCGATGTGAGCTCGATATTAGTTCGATAGGGATGTTAAAAGCTCGATGTGAGTTCGATATGAGTTCGATAGTGAAAATTCCCTTAACAAAGTGGCTCGATGTGAGCTCGATGGAGCTCGATAGGGAGTTCGATAGGGATGTTAAAATAGGTTGTCTTTACTATTTCATGATGGCTCGATAGGTAGTTCGATAGGGATGTTAAAGTAGGTTATTTTTACTGTTTCAGACTGGCTCGATGTGAGCTCGATAGTAGTTCGATGGTAGTTCGATAGGGATGTTAAAGTAGTTTGTTTTTTTACTGTTTCATACTGGCTCGATGTGAGCTCGATATGAGCTCGATGTGAGCTCGATGGAGCTCGACATCAGCATTTTATGATGGTTTTTGCTAATTTTTTTATCGTACTCTCTTTTGCAGCATATTGATGCGGCAGAACACATGCTTCGTATGCGTCGCAAGTATTTTCCCAATATATATCGACAGAATGCAGTTGTGATGAACAGTTATTTCTCACAAGTGATACCTGCCCGATATGATCAGTTCAAGAAAACAGCCGACAAAACAAAGTATTATTGGGATGCTGACATTATGTCCATGTTGACCGGCATCGAGCAGCAGTTTCTGGCATCTTGGGGAGGAGTTGAGGATGTATATTGGTGCCAGAACTATGGACAACAACATTGGTTTGCCATTGAGGCTTCCATTTCTAGTTGGACTCTGACTGTTTACGATTCAGACAACTCGGTGATTAGTGACGCAAAGCTTGAGGATATTATGAGTCCATGGTGCTTTATGCTACCTTCTCTGTTAATGCAGAGTAAACTGTTTACTGATAGCTTGATGTTGAAGATTCCATCAGCAGGAAATAGGCCGCATCAGTTCACATTGCGTCGCAAACAGAAACACGAGCTCCCTCAGTCAAAGAGAAGGTAACAAACATCATCTTCATACTAATTTTGTTTCTAACTAAATTTATAGTAATGTGCACTTAATATATATATTTTTTTTTTACAGTGGGGATTGTGGTGTGTATGCTATCAAGTATATTGAGCATCTAATGGTCGGTCTTCCATTGGAAGCTATCTGCGATGAAAATATGGAGGTGTTCAGGAACAAGTGGACCACAGACTTGTGGTATCAAAATTTGTTACCTTGATGATTGTATATATACAGGGTCTTTACATGTACAGTTTGTTGTTCACATTTTTTTATAATTTTCATGGGCTGTTATCGAGCTAATATCAAGCTATATCGAACTGTTATTGAATTATCAAAATTTGTTACCTTCATAAAAAGAGTTTATTAATACAACAAGTTCAAATGGGAAAAAAGAGTTTAAAGCCTAGCTTTGCCATAAACATAACTTTTCAGAAAAATCAAATAAAAAGAGTTTATTAATACAACAAGTTCAAATGGGAAAAAAAAGTTTAAAGCCTAGCTTTGCATGTAGCCCTGTTGTGGCCAAGACCACCACACATGCTACACTTGCGATGACTGGGAATGATTTCTCCATTCGATGGAGTGCGGTTTGTCTTCCTTCTTCCCACCTTATTCTTCTTCGGTCGACCAACTGGTTGTTTTTCAACGGGAACCCCAACTTGCATTTTCTCTATGTTCTCGGGAACTTCCCAATCATCCTCATTCCCAGTTGGGTAAATTGTTTCTTTGTAAGACTCCCTCCACATCTCAGTAGTGTAATATGGTGAACACAGTGAGTAAATGTTGACATTGCGCAACATGGACGCAGCCACACCATGAACACAAGGGTAACCCATTATTTGAAACTGACCACAAGAGCATGATTTGGTCATCAAATTCACCTCACCATCACCTTCTGGGTCTACCACATGAAATTCAAACTGTCCAAGAGGATGGACTTTCAAGTACCTTGCATCATCCGCAATGCCTGAGACATCTTTCTCATATGTTGTTGCTAATTTCGATGTGCACTTCTCTACCTCCTCACGACGCGCGGCAAACCATGACTGAATTGTGAAACGAATGAATTCCACAAAAGTAGTGACTGGGAAGGTTCTTGCGTCTCTGGTTTTGTTGTTGAAACTTTCAGCGTAGTTGCTTGTCATTACATTGTATCGATTCCCAGGAAAGTATACACGAGTCCACTTATCGAAGCCAATACCCTCGAGATATTGAGCTATGGCAGGATCCATTTGCTTTATATTATTGAAGAACCTGTGAAATTTTGACTTCTGAAATGCATATGCCGCATTATACATCTCCTTGTGACAGTGATCGGTCTTGAACTTAGCGATTACATTCATACTTATGTGATGGTAGCATGCGCCGTGGTAGGCATCAGGGAAGACCAACTCAAGAGCATGAATAATGCTAGCATGCCTGTCTGAAACAAAAGACAGATTATCAACAACTCCAATGGCTTCCTTCAATTTCATCATGAAATACTTCCAAGAAGCATGATTCTCACTGTCAACAATCGCGAATGCAATTGGATAAATGTGGTTATTCGCATCCAATGCGACAGCACACAACATGTGGCCACCGTACCTTGACTTTAAGAAAGTGCCGTCCACACATATAACAGGACGACATGATGTAAATCCCCTTCTACAAAATCCGAGTGAGAAGAAATAGTAAAGAAAGCGACCGTCATCTGTGACAAAATCAGTAATTGTACCTGGATTCTTTTGCTGCAGCATGTACAGGTAAGAAGGTAACTTGGAGTACGATTCTTCAGGTGTCCCCCTAACATAACCGAGTACCTTCTCTCTGCATCTCCAAGCCTTAATATAACTCATATCGATCCCAAAATTATTCTTCATATCCTCCTTTATGCTGTTTGGTGGATAGCTAGTGCCATCAGTAGCATATTTGTTCTTGATAAGGTGCCCAATGACAGAAGGTGCTGCTTGACGGTGGTCTTTTTGTCGCAATTCTAGTGAGCAAGTATGTACACTATTATAAACAGTGATCTCAAACATCTCTGATCGCGCTACTTTTTTCCCTCTTATTCTCCAACCACAATCAGGATCCTTGCAGGTGATATACAACACATCAGTACCAGACTTCTTAACCATAAACTCAAAATTATTCTTCATTGCAAAGAGAGCCGCTTTGGTTTTCAATTCCATCTTGTTCTCAAATGTCTTCCCAATATGTAATTCCCCCAACGCTATACCGGATGAGGGTGATTCAGAACGACTACAAGCTATGATATCTTCTTTTGTAAACATGGGAGCACTCCATTTTCTGTGATCTTCTGTTGAACATATTGAAATGTTCCCTGTATAGTTATATTCTGTTCCACCATGACGACTAGAGCTGGTGCCAGGTGTTCGGCGTCCTTGACTTGGTGGGTTCGTCCGTGCAATATGACGTATTGGTTGTTCTTGTGCTTCTTCTACTTGCAAATGTTCAGCTAATAGATCATCATCCACCGAATTGTCTCCTAATTCCTCATTGTGTTCGGCTACCGGATCGTCATTCACATAGGGGTTGTACTCATACTGGTTGTCCCTCAGGTCACCAATAGGAAATCCTAAAGTACTGGCTGCTCCCTCAAGTCCGGGAGTGGAATATGGGTCTGCAATGACAATCTTTTTAACAGGAGTGACACACAAGGCCAACCTTTCTTTAGATGTTACTCCTATGAATGCACGAACACCAAGATCACTTTCAACATGAACGGGTGTAAACGGTTGGTCGCCGCAAGTGTAAGGAACCTCCAATTTCAACTCATACATCTGTTTATCAACTTTAAGTTCCTTGTGCAATATGTCAAGAAGTTGCAAGTACGTTACAGTATCCTCCATCGGTATCACCGTGCATTGAGGGTCCTTGAAAATCCACTTATTCCCTTGTAATTCCCAAACACCATTGTAGGATACAAAAACGTAGACAATAGAGCCTGTGTTGGAAAAAAAAACATTAACATTGTCAGGAAAACTGTCATTTTTCCAGAAATGCAATAAAAAATAACATTATCGAGCTTTATCGAGCTATTATCGAGTTGGAATCGAGCTACCATTTCTCAAAACAGAATACAAACCTAACCAAACCCTCCATCGAACCCCTATCGAGCTATTATCGAGTTATCATCGAGCTACCATTTCTCAAAACAGAACATAAACCTAACCAAACCCTCCATCGAACCCATATCGAGCTATTATCGAGTTAGCATCGAGCTATCATTTCTCAAAACCGACTATAAAACACAACCAAACCCTCAATCGAACCCTATCGAGCTCATATCGAGCTACTATCGAGCTCACATATTATAGATCCATTCGACCCCTTCTCGAACCCTTATCGAGTTTCCATCGAGCACTAAACCGAACCTATCGAGCTATTATCGAGCTAACATCGAGCTACATCGAGCTCTTACAAAGACCTTCTTCTACATACCATCGAACCGTTATCGAACCGTTATCGAGCTTCTATCGAGCAAAAAAATTGCAGAAAACCTAGAAAAATACAGATCGCGGAATCTCTCAAAAAATCCCGAAAAATACACCAATATAGGCTCAGATCTGTTCAAAATAGCCAAAAAAAATGTAAACAAATAATACCCAACACAAAATGTAAAATCTCATTACCCATGGTTTTTCTCCTCCAAAAACTCTCAAAATAGATGTTGCCTTTGATATTAACAAATTCACAGAAACAATGGAGATAACTAACAATGATTTTGACAAGAAAATTATACAAAACTGTAGGTTTTATGGAGATTTCGTGAGAATTAGAGAGAGAGAGGGAGGAGAGTGGAAGAGAAGGTTTTGTGAATTTTTGATATAATGGGAGGGGTATTTTGGGTATGGGAGGAAAGTTTAGCATTAATTTGAAAATATTATTAATGTTGGGATTTTTTGGTAATATTAAGTATTATTAGAGATAAAAAGTGAAATTTCCCTAATTTCAAATCATTAGTGTAAGAACATGTTACTAAACGAGGAAAATTTTCAGTGGCAGACTTCAGTGGCATAAAGTCACCTATAAAAACATGTTTTTAATGTGAAGGCCTTTTTCTTAGAAGTATATATAATGTTTATAAAAAAGATAGAATTTGAAAAAGATTTAGCCAATATATTCTATGCTAATATGATTACATGAATTGCTTAAAATGAATGAAGCTAGGGCTAGCAACCATGAGAGGAGAAAGCAAATTGGATCTTCCTTTAGAAATACAATACAAGGTTCCAATCAAAGAAAGAGACTATTTAGATAATTTTTTATTTTCTATGGATTCTTGAAAAAATAAAATGAGCAGTAATGAATAGCCAAAAGGATAATATAAATATATTTTAAACCAAAAGAAAAGGGCAGAAAGAAAACTAGGTTCGTGGAAGCAACTCATTATAAAAGTGCCTATAATTCTTTAGCTTACATTCATTCATATAAGCAATCATACGTGCTGGTTTTCTATTAGCCAATTGTTTTTCTTTCTCTTTCATTAATAAATAAACAAAATAAAGTCATTGTCTTGACTCTTTAGTCGCAGTCACAATAATTTCGGACAGCTTTTAAAGTATGAGATATTATTAGCAAATGGTATTTTGCACCCAAAAAAACCAGAGGTTTCTCCCAAACTGCTGCTAAAACAGTCTCTAGTTTTTTCCTCAACACTTATCCCTTTACAAAAACCTAACTTTCCACACTCAATGAGCTAAAATAACTTATTCTTCCAAATTTTGAAGAAATAAAGAAAAATCATGCGCTAAAATAGATAGCAATTATACATCATGAATCATTCTCCACATGTACAGTAGGTGTAGCTCTTCTTCAAAAGTAATTTATTATTTTTTCTTTCTTTCTCTTTCCATTTTAATTATATTTTGTTTTTTTTTCTTTATTTATTTTTTTATTATTTTAATGAATAAAAAAATAATATTCAAATGATGTAGATAAAAAATAAAAAAATTACATGATGTAAAAAAAAATAAAAAAATTTGTAATATATTTTAAATAATAGAGTAAATCTATTGAGAGTGCTCACAAAGCTCATCTTTATCTCTTTATATAAGAACAACATAAGTACTTTTTTAACTCAACTCAACTCAATTCAACACAACACATCGCAACAAAACAAATTACTCATAATTTTTTATTCACTAAGAACTTTCCCATTTCTACAAAGAAATATTTCAAAGAAGGCAATATGAGTTCAACAAGCAGAGCCTGGATTGCTGCAGCAAGTATTGGAGTAGTGGAAGCTTTGAAAGGCCATGGTGTTTGTAGATGGAATTCTTCTTTGAGATCAATACAACACTGCACAAAAGCCAATCTCACATCCTATTCTCAGGCCAAGAAGATCCCAACTTCTCAGTATTCGGCTGCTGTGTCTAATAAGTTTAGAGATGAGAAGTTGAAGCAATCTGAGGACTCACTTAGAACAGTCATGTATTTGAGTTGTTGGACTCCCAACAATTGAGATCATTTCGTGTGTGTCTTTTTATTTTTTGTAACATATTCTATCAATTTTTAATGAAATTAATACATACATTGTTCTAAATTAAATCGCTTGCTTGCCTTTCAAACATATCTAGTTCACTATTGAAGTTTACTGATCATGACCTGAAAACCAGGCTATGGTAGACTATAGCTTACTTAGATCTATGCACATTTTTTGGGGGTTTTCTAGAAGATACCTCTAGACAGTGGAGCCTGATAAAATGACAGACATCACTAATCCAGTAATTTTATTCTCTTCAAATTGGAGTATCTTTTATTGCCATAACAAGTAGGACTATTGCTTAAGAAAATAGTGAAATCGAAAATTATTAAATTAATTAAGCAACAACATTGCTAATATTATCTACTTTTGCATAAATTGGTGAAAGTGTTGCTTAATTTTATTGAATCCATTTTCAATAATTAAAGGTTGTCTTCAATAGAGAGATATTTGCAAGGGAATGAAAAAGATACATTTTTAAGGCTATCTCCAATACAGAGAGTTTTGTAAGGTCATTACCAAAGTCCTTCATCAACAAAACTGCTCTTAGGGCTGCTTGCCAACTTGGAGGCTTTATCAATGAAAAACATGTATATTGCAGCTTAAACCATTTAGCCAACTACTTAATAGTGAGGATGACTTAAGCAAAAAATGGAAATGAAAAAGTAGGTTGGATCTTGCTGGGAGGTACAAGGTTGCATATAGAGTAATCATTAGTGTTCATTTCATAAAAGACATATGTTGATTAATTAAGTATACCAAAATGAAAGAGGCAACAACATGCTATTTGTTTAGAGCATTGTTATTTTACACCTTAAGATACTCAATGACATTTATATAATATATTGTGTAAATCAATATCGGATCTATATATACTTAATTTAAAATAAAATATTTGAGATCAAACATTAATTTGTACCAATATCTATATGCTCTAGTGGTGTTCTATACTTTAATTTTTCTTTGAGTAATTGGCGGCGAGACCCCTTAATATTTACATTTTGTTACACTTAAACTCCTAATCTTTATTTTTGGTGGAAAAATTTCCTAAACCACGATTATGTTAGAAAATTGACAGTCCTGTTAGGTTCGTTCTGTTATCTGTCAGTATGGACACACGTGACCATTATCCGTCTAAGTCATAATTTATTAATTAAAATTAAAAATTATTTTAAAATACATTAAAAAAAAAAAAGCAAACCCTAGTTTTTTTTCTCCCTTCTAAATCTTCCATTCTCTCATTCTCTCTCCCCCAACGTCCATGAGCAGAAAACCATGCCCTGAAGTTCATCAACCCAATGCCTAGATAATATTCATTGCAATACAACATTACAACACTCATAGCAATAAATTCAACACTCATATCAGTAACATCTAGGTTGATTGCATCAATGCAACACTTAAATTCAAACCTAAAAAAATAATATAACAAACAACAATGACAAAATTTTCAGAATCCAAAACTTACATTCAAACAATGACCCACAAAGTTGAAAAAACTCAAAATCAAATGAATGCTTGAAATAAAAAGACTGAAAACATTTCAAATCAGAAAATGCCCAAAAAACTTAGATCTTCCTTTCCATTTCGCTCTCATCCAACGTCCCCTCTTGAACTCCACGAGGCCAAGCCGAGATCTGTTCAATCTTTGTCGTGAAGCTCTCCTCCAAAGTCTAGTTGTGAAGCTTCACTACTGCTCAAATATGCCCAAATCTTGTCGGTCTCACTCGAGACACTTTGTGAAGCCCCCTCGCCCTAATCTTCTTCTTGCGCACAGAGAGATGGTGAATGCCTTGAAGCCAAACCTAGGTTTTTTTAGCCAAAAAAAGAAAGAGGGAGAGAAGGGGTCAAGGAAAAATTAGGGAAGAGAGGTCGGGGAAGAAGGGTGGTGGCTAATGGTGGCTACATGATGGTTGTTTGTCAGAAGAAGAAGAGATAGGTGGAGGGCTAGCAGGAGGTGACGAAAAAGGATTAAAGAATGAGAGAAGGGTATCGGGGAGATAGAAGGAGAGTGTTGTTCATGTTTTCACCAGATGACACATGGCATACATTAAGAGTAATTAGATCTTCATAGAAGCTGATGAAGTCCCTTAGAGCTCGCCTAGAGCTCCACAGAATGAAAGCCTTGCCTTTTACTCCTCGTTCATCACCTCCGGTGAAGTATGTCCTCGAAGAAGGGTTTGTTTGTATTAAAAGTGTAAATAAGAGTTACGTAGCGAAATGGGTCTTTTAAAAAGTTTATTAATGCCAGCCACGATCATACATATATAGATATATTAAATCACATACAAATAGATTAGAGATTTCCTTTTGTGGCATATCAAGAGTCCACAAATCTTTTTGTATAAATTAATGATCTTCCAATCCAGATTTTTAAAGCTCACACCTTGATCTTCCAGACCAATCCTTAAACACAGAAGAATGTGTATGGGCATGTAGAATTAAAAATGTTGATTTATAACTCTCTAGAGATGTACTCAACATATGAGATATAGAGAGGTTTGATTTAGAGAATATGTATTGAATAGTTTTTCAGGTTCAGGAAAAACTATCGCTTTATTTCTTTTGAGAGAGAGTCTGGCAAACTAAACTTTGTAATCGCTTAAAAAGAATATTCCTGAAAGTATCACTCTTTCAGTTTTATAAAGATAATTAACTTAATCAATTAATCTTTATATTAGTAATATAAAATTTATTATTTATAACATATTTAATTATTTAAATTAAATCATATTTAAAAATAATAATTAAATAACTAATTAAACAAATAATATTGAAATTCAAAATTCAAATCCTAGGGATATAAATATTCATGTTTGTGGAGCCACACTCACTGTGTAGTGATTGTGTCACACCACACTATTAGGACTCTCCCTAATTTTCTCATTTGTTTGTTTAATCAATACTTAAGACAATATATTTATCCCAAAAAAAATATCAGTTAATTCAAAATTAACTTTATCCTAAAATGTCAACTTTAAATAAATTAATAAATATCTTATTATAAACAAGATAATTAATATCTCTCTTTATATTAATCAAAACATGATTAATATTTATTTTTATGGGATATTTGTGGCGAAAGTACCCAAATTATTACGTTTGTAGCACTTAAGTACCTAAGTTATTTTTTTGTCGGTGAAAATACATTCCATCCATATTTTGTTGCAGTTGTTTATTTTTCCGCTAAATCTGCCACATGATGTCTAATTTGCTTATAACATGGGTACTTGTGTCGCACATATCTATTAAATTAGGTAATTTCACCACAAATATTCATTTAATTTGGTTCTTTCACCAGCATGTCACAAACACACTTAACAGTTGGAACTAATGACTACAACAAAACATGGATTGAAGGAACTTTCGCCGACAAAAAAATAACTTGGGTACTTAAATGCTACAAACGTAATAATTTGGGTACTTTTGCCACAATGATCTCTTATTTTAACAAATAGTTTTTCAAAATAAAAAATATTGTTGACATTGTTTTTCGCCAACAGTGGATTAAGGAATCCGAAAATAGAGAGATTAGACTTTTGCAAAACCGGACAAATAAAAAATATCAAGAACCCTCACACACTTTTTACGTGGTTCAATGGTAAAAATTCACCTAGTCCACAGGTTAATCTTATTAATATGTTTTGTTTTTGCCGTGAAATTGTTTGTGATAATGTCACCAGAGTTACAGTATAAAAAAATGTCAATCATCTTTTTTTTTCCATTCTCCCCTGTATTTATAAGAAATTCTACCTGGAAAGTTTTGGGTAATTGTGCACAAATTTGGTAACATACAATTTTGGGTAACATCCCATTTACATAAATACAATAATTCCTATTGATTCTATGGCCACTATATTGGGTGATAAATACAGAATAATATCTGATGAGCGTATAAGGAATTTCCGAGTCCTTTGGGATCCTTCACTGTCTATCATGACCAGGCTTCTGCGAGCTGAACACCTACTTCGAGCTGGGTGTCAAAGAACTAATTTGAACTGACATAGTTCACGTTCAGAGTTTCGCGAAGGCAATCTGAATGTCGTGTATCTTGAACTAAGTTATTGGCGCAGAAGACGATCTGGAGACTCAAGCTGCTCACTCCAACGTTAGTAAGATGCTCTATCTGTGCGCTTTCTTTATACGCTTGTTTGCATGTTGTATCCCGTGCTGAGTAATTCAACTCGTACTTTTGGGGTACAACATTTTCCCCCCAAGCTCCTGCTTGTGCATGATGTTGCTTCTGCCATGCACAGTAGGGGCTTTTCGACTTCTGTTATGAGAAAACGTACCTACCCACTCACTCGAGTACGGTACACGTGTTGGTTTGTAATAGGTGATTGTTCGGGTTTCGAGTACTCTGACAATTGTCTTGTCAAATTTTTGTCGCCGCTTGGTTTATTTAATCCAAGCCCTTGATCTCGAATTGATCTAATCGTGTGGCCTAGATCGGTTCTCAAAGTTTACGTATAAATAGGAGAATCAGACCTGAATTTGACCACATTTGCATTAAAAAAAAATACTTTTCTTTTTCTTATCAAAATATTCAGAGCCCTTCTGCACTCCCTCATTTTCCAGAAGCTTTTAGGTCATTATCTCCAGTTATGCTATCATTTCCTCGACCAAGAAACTAAATTGTAAGTACTCTTATACCTGGTTTAAATTTCATTTTCTTATTTTAGTTTGGGTTTTTGTTAGGCCAAACAATAGCACTAGAACCAATTATAAATAATGCACAAAAACGGTGATTTCTAGATTTGCAAGAGGAACATCTGAATATGCGAATGTAAAGATTTGAGGATTTTTTTTAAGTTCAGTTCTAGTTAGCTTAAGGGTCATGGTTTCTCGAGTCCTTTTGCACTAAACTGCTTTCCAAAATGGTATTGGGTCTGACATGCGAATCCTGAAGTATCAGGGGTTTCCCGAGGTTACAGCGTGTGGTCTTTGACCGCGCGTGTGCACACATATTGGCGCTAGGGGAAATCTTAGCTTGTATACATCTTAGGTCGAATAAATCAAATCCAAAAATTCGGGTTGCCTTAATTTTATCCTCGTAGTAAGGTTGTATCCTAGGTCGCCTCTAATAGGATGCTTTGTTGCCAGACGAACCAAATTATGACCAACCAGAAGAAGTTAGTGGTGAGCTCTTCTTCCCAAAATAAGAATAAAGGTAAGCAGATTGCATCTGAGACCCCTATTCCCCACTTCGGCCCAGTGGTGGATAGGGAGGTTGTGGTTGATCCCAAAGCCTTCTTTGAGGCTAAGCATATCTAATCCTAGATAAAGACTCAGGGGAAAGTGAACAAAATTTTACCAAGTCACGGGATCGAGTTGGGCTTTGAGGGTCTTGTTGCCCGCCCTCCGTTGGAGGTAGAGCGGAGCTACACCACGCTCTAGGACGACTTTGGGGCTTGGAGTGATGAACACATGAAGGCAAGTGCCTTTAATATGAGACTCTGGCCCGTGCTCCTTCCAAAGAGAAAGAGTTCCGGGTGGTAGTGAATGATGGCCCCATGGTGGCTAGCAAGCTAATCCGCAAGGATCAGATGTTGACCATCAGGTCCCAAGGCCCCTTTCTCGAGCTCCTTCCAGTCGCTGTGGAGGTTGATGAAGAAGGGGAGGTCGCACAATTAGTGTGCAAAAGAAGGGTCCCTGAGGATAGACAAGATCCTGGCCAAGGCCGAGCTGAATCGGGGGCAGCGGCAGGCACCTCCGGCCAAGGTAATAAATGAATCGAGTTGCTGCCAATTTTAGGCTAGTTCAATTCAACCTGAGGTAGCTCTTCAGTCGAATCCCAGTTAATCCGAACATGAAATTGACCCTTCTCTAGTGCATTGGCCAATTGATCCTACGCCACGATCATATCTACCCCAAATGCACCATAGTGGTAGATAATACCCTTCACTTTAGGTCCACTATTTTTTTAAGAATATTGTACAGAGCTTTTGTCTTTACCCCTGGAATTAGGAAGGTCGAGCACAAGCCTAGTCCAGATGAGGAGCTTGAACCCTGTAGTTCTAAAAATGTAATAATACTAGAGACTCCCCCGCCTCTGATAATCCAAGGGTTAGAGGTTTTACCCAGCCTGCTGGTTCATAATCCAGAGCCGATCATAGTTGTTTCCTCCTTTAGCTGAGAGGGTAGGGTTCTTGTTCTATTCTTATGTGTTGTCCTGATTAATCATTTCATAGATTTGACTCTTGTGCTCACCCTTTTGAAGATGAAGATATGTATCTGAAGAGTGCCTTCAAAGCTGGTTCGGTCGGAACTAGACCCTTCATCAAGAAGGCGAGAATATCAATGAAGACCACCTCTAGAGTCGGAGCTGCCACTGGATCCCCTGCAAAGAATAAAGGTTCTAGCTCCACCCAAAAGCAGCAACAGTAAAATCAACCACCAGTTCAGGTAACTGTAGTTACCATTCATGAAGCTCCTCTTCCCTGTCCTCGTGAACCGGCTCTAATTCCTCAAGTTATTCAAGGTGAGGCCCCATCATCTCAGCTCCTAGACTCTTACCTCCCAGTCATCCTGCTCGAGATTGCAAGGATCCCGGAAGCATTTCGTGGACCCCTCACGACATGGAAAATCACATGGTGGATCATGCATACCAGGTGAACGTCAAGGACATGAAGGCCATAGAGGAGCATTCCTCAGGGAACATCCTCGAGTCAGCCTTGGGAATGAATCTGAATGTGCATTATCCTCTTTCTCATTACATTCCCTTTTTTTCGCGAGCTAATCCTGCTATGTATTTTTCTTTTCTACTCTTCTTTAGCTCAAATCTACGACATCACCCAGAACCGAGCTCAAAGGACGAGGTCAAGTGATGGATCCAAAAAGGGTATGTTTTAAATATTTATATCGCAAGCGCAAGATTCGTATATATAGTATAGAGTTTGTGTAAGTAAGGATATCGAACCCAAAGGAGTGGTCTAAAATAAAAAAGAAAACTATTTTAAACCAACATTAAACTCTAACCTAGCTCCAAAGATTAATGATGGGATATTGTGACAAGAAAATTAAATAAAAGCAATAATAAAGAAATTAAAGATAAAATATATAACTAAATTAATAATTGTAAACAAGATGGTAGAAGAAAGATTATTAAGATAATAGAATCCACAAAATATAAGTTCAATAATATTTATAAGATCATTGATTCCAAAGTTTTATTAATAGTAGAAATTAATTAAACTATCACTTATTCAAATTAGACATTCTATTTAAGTAGAAGTTATTATAGAATTATAGGTTTTATCTTCACTTTTAAAATTATAATTTCAAAGTATTTAGTGTGAATCAATCTAATAAAACAACAAATAAATACATGAATATTATTTACAAGGCAAAACATAATATTTTTGTTCTAAGTATTTGATGTGGACAATTTAATGTCACACATTAATCAAAGAATATTATGATTTTTCATTAATGAAGAACAATGTGTAAATATGTTCTAACAATAAAAAATACAAGATATTTAAGATGAAAGAAGATGTTTGAATTAAGAAAATCCATAGACTTTATTGCACAAAATGGGAAATCAAGATACAACATAAATACTATCTAGTTACATATTGTTTCATCATCACCTTAATAATCATAAAAATATTAGAAACTCGTAACTAGAATAGAAATTACAAAACAAAGGGAATACATACTTGAAAATGCTCTTAAAAAAATACTAAAATGGAGGAGAGAATGGTAGAGAGAGAGATGGTAGAAATGATGACAGTAACCACCAAATTCAAGCACCCTAAAAATGGTCTTGAAATTACATATTTATAACCAAAATGAGAGTATTAAAATAATCAATTTAATTAGATTAAATTTATTAAATGAATAATTATATGGCAAGTAGAAGTAAATTCTAGTGTGTAATGATGATTTTGTTGTGAAATATGTAGAAAAGTTAGGTAAAAAATTGGCATTTTTTGACAAAGGGACAATTGATGGGCTCAAGAGAGGAGGTAGCTGGGTGGTTAGGTTGTGGCAGGTGGCTGGGCCAAAGGGAGGCTAGGCAGGTAGGCCTGCTGAGGAGGATGGGCAGGCATGGGCCTTGGCCGGGCTCGTGGGCTTCAAGGGGCTATGAGACAGGCAAGCTTGGAGGCATGCGCGGGTGATAACTCTCTTTTAAAGTTGTTTTAGAATGTGTTTTTGTGGTAATCTTGAGTCTTTATGTTTGTTTTGTGCAAGATTATGCTTTTGTTTATCTTTGTTGTAGGTCGTTGCGTTGAATCGTGAGTTAAATGCTAAAAGAAGAAAAATGGAGCTTTTTGTGGTTGTTTGACTCAAATTGGTGCTAAGGATGAATTATAATAAGTTTTTGATGAAGGAAGGATGTCAAAGGTTAAAATATGAAAAAAAAATGGAATTAAAGTTGCGGCATGGGCTTAAGGGTCGCGACTCTAGCATAGTCAGAGGCTGGAGGTTTGCTAAAAGGAATTAGAGTTGCGGTGCCAGAAGAAGTCAGAGGCGAATCAAGGAGGTCAATGGAGAGGCATGCTGTGACTTGGGTTTAGAGGGTTGCGGTGCTTTAAGGGCTAACCAGATTTTAAAGAGCTTTAAAATGTCACAGGCCGCGACCTAGGAAAGGCTAAGTCGCGGCCTACCTATGGAAAAAAAAAGAGGAAATCGTGTTTTTTTGGGTATAAATTCATACTTTAGGGTTTAATTATGGTAAGGTAAGATTTTAATTACTAGTTTAGAGATTAATTTTGATTCTGAGATTAGTTTTTCTGCACTTTCGTATTTTTTATTTCTTCTTCAAGTCTTTGAATTTTATGTTTATGAATAATTATTTTGTTGTTTTAGTCATGTATGATATGAACTAAACACTTCTATCTAGGGTTTAATGTAGTCACTTGATTCTTCTATTTAATCTTATTATGATGTTCTATTGATTCTTCTTCTTTATTCTAATCTATATAATGTTTGCTTAATGCTAGTTAATACCTGATCAATATTTTCTTGATTTATGATTTTGATTCAAAATTTGAAAGAGGAGAATTGAATATGTTATCTTTATATAGACATAGGTTTCTGTGCTTAATGCCTGCTATATGTTTAAGTTTATCATAGAGATGTAGAAAACCTGCATATATGTTGAGATCTTATATCTTGAAAAAGAATAGAAATTGATCTTGGTTAACCTGCTATTAGAATAGGAAGAAAGAAATTTAGAACTGATTAACAAAATTAATATAATGCAAAGTTGATGAAATTAACACCTTAGGTTTTTAATTATTGAATCAATCTTTATTCTTGCAAAGTTTATTTTAATTTTAAGTCTTAGTTTACAAATCGCTCTATTTTCGATAGCCAAATAGAAATTTAACAGTATTTATTGGTAATTGGTTGATAGCCATTGTGGGAACGATATTTTATTTACTATCTATATTACTTGAATCGATTACGTATACTTGTGTATCATATGTTCACGATCAGGAGGTGGGCCTGGTGGACTAGGCCGAGATGGAGAGGTGTTGTGATAAATTAAAATTTGATTTAAAGACACAAGTGCACGTAATCACACAATTAATATAATGATAAGTATATCATCTCCACAGGGATTGTAAAATAGAAATAAAAGCAAAACAATTACTACACAACTTTAAAGTACTAAAATCAATTTGGTTGTTATTAGGCTAAGCAAAATATTAAAGAGATGGAAATAATGAAATTAAAACTGAATTAAACAAGAAAATTGAAAGAAATATATGGATTGTAAAATTGACTTGAATTATTGATTCCCCATATATTAATCATCCTAAACAGATTGCGGCAGCAATATTCTAGCAAAACTCTCAGGTTAACAAGAATTCAATAAACATTCATAAAACTTTCCCAAATTTTATGATATTAATTCCTTTACCTAATTAAACATATTCTTATGCAAAATCAAATTTAAGAATGCAAATTCAAGGTTCAGTTCTCAAAAGTTACACAAGGCAATTAAGACATCCCTATGTTACTTGCTAACATAATCTAACCTAGATTATGACTTGTGTCATCCAAGTTCTTCCCATTACATTTAATCTTTCCAGGATTAAATATAATCAAATATCTTGCCATTGCTGGCCAAACAACAATAGGAAATTAATATAAGCAAACTTGAATGAACAAGAGAGATTTTACTAAAATAAAGTGCAAGAAATTACTACACTATAACATAGGGTTCATCAACAATTCAAGCCACATAAATATTAGTTCATGACTGAGTTAAGAAATATTAATCCACATTCAATACAGCCCATAATATTCAGATTCAGAAATCAACTTACAAAATATAAAAATGAAGTTTATAAATAGAAGAAAGAACAAATCCAAAATGATGCTTGAGCTCTTTACTTCGTTCTCCTTCTTGCTGATTTCTGGTTTGCTCCTTCTTTCTTGCTGGTTTTTTCTTTCCAAAAATGGTTGTACTCTCTCTCATTTCGGCTGATGCTTCTCTAAGTATAATCTAGGTTTCCTCATTTAGCCCTAGAGTACCATATTGCCGCTCCTCTTTGCAAAAACGTGGGTCTCCTATTTTCTTTAGGCATTTTCTCTCAATTTTTGACTCATACTTTCTGTACTTGCCACCTCAGCCACTATTCTAGCTCACCCCCTTGACTTTCCACGTGTTCCTAGGTGTCCAAAAGCTACCTGATCAAAATGTTTTAGCAAAATCTGCTTTACTGCAGCAAAACCTAATAATTCAGCCATCAAAAATTCAATTTAGATAGTTTCACATGTTAGTTCATTCTTTGTACAAATACCTATTCATGAAACTATTATCTTCAACCCATTGGCTATTAAAAAACTACAAAAATAACTAGACTTAACTAATATCATAAGAACACAAAAGTTAGCTACAAAATTAAAAATGAACTAACATCACCCACGATTTTTTCACAATTATAAGCTCAAAAGCACATGAAATAACTCTTTATTCAAGAGTTATCACACCCCTAAACTTACGACATTACTCATCCTCGAGTGATGACTCTAAAAACAAAACACAAATAATAACAAGACACAAAGGGCACAAACTAAACAATAGAAGAGAAGGAAACAACAAAGACAAAACACAACAACAATGGACAAACTTTGTTATGCCCATGGTAAAAAAGGGAAGGCTCTCGGGAAATTTTATTTTGAATAAGAGAAGCTGAATTTCAATCTTTCACAAGTTTTAAACCAAATTCTTCAAGCATTAATGTTGCTGCCAAAATATGAATCAAGTGTTTCACCCTTTAGTGCATGCATAGTTTTTCCTAAACATTTTCAATCACCAAAAATAAAGCTAGACCTTGGTCCTAAAGCTTAAATAATGTCTCCATAAGTTACTTAGTAATTTCCTCTCCACTAATGTAGACAAACACAACACCAAAGATCAATAGGTCTTTATCAAGCTTGTAATGATAGGCTAGGGTGAAGGTAGGATAACAGAGATAAATTTTGGCTCAAATCACCCTAAGCACCTCAATCTTTCTAGGACCTAAATACATAAATCCACACATTAATTTCCCCAAAGAAAACCCCACAACACAATATAAATCTTGTCACTAGCCTTTATTACTAACATACAAAGACAAAAACTAAAACAACTTTTTCTTTTATTTAAAAAGTTACACCCCAAACTTATTTACAAACATAGATACTTTTTGCTTTCTTTTTTTTCTCTTTTCTGATTTTTTTAGATGCTTTGATGCAAGGGAGTGCACTCTTTAATTATTATTTTTTTAGAATGAAGATTAACAACTAGACGACAACAAAT
The DNA here is from genome assembly GCF_963169125.1 of Humulus lupulus. Classification (NCBI taxonomy): domain Eukaryota; kingdom Viridiplantae; phylum Streptophyta; class Magnoliopsida; order Rosales; family Cannabaceae; genus Humulus; species Humulus lupulus. The sequence goes on along the minus strand of NC_084798.1, from coordinate 151,200,247 downwards.
AGATGGCAAGAGAATAAGAAAATTGAGAATACACTCTCCCCCCAAACTTAAAATCAACATTTTTCCCAATGGTGAAAACAAGCAAAAGAAGAAAAGGAAAATGCTCACCCAATTTTCTCGCTCACACTCAACTCATCTCAACCCCCCAAAATGCACAACAAATAAATCCTATAAAGATCAAGGTGCTAAAAGGGTGTGGTGAAAAGAGGAGATTATATATATGTAAAACTAGGCTAATGACTGGCTAAGAAAGAAAAGTGACACTTAAGCTCAATTGGGTGACTAGGGATAAAAATTCATACAAGGTAGGCTTCAAAGGCTCAAACGGTCCAAAGATAGCCTAAATCACGTCATCGATGTGGTATTGTCTAGGATTTCGCCTCAAGGAAAATCACTAAGTAATTCTATAAACTTAAGCTCTCACAAGAAACTAACTCTTTCTAGGGCGTCAAAATTGTTTAATCAAGCTATGCACATATTAAAAAGAGAAACACTCTCAACAATCAATTGCAAGCAACATTCACACCCAAAGAATTTAGTTTAAAACATAAGAAAGAAAGACATTTAGCAGCAACTTAGATTGATTATATTTTTTTTTAAGTTTTCAAAGTCTTCAACAAGCCCTCTAGTTAAACACTAACAAAAGCGAAGATTATCCTCAAAAGATTAACTAAACAACAGGACAAGGACACAGCAATCAGAAAGACAAAACAAAAGAAACACAAAACAATATATGACAAAAAGTAAACAACAAGACAGTTCAAAACAAAAATTAAGTACATAATATTAAATACAGATAAAAAGTTGGGTTAAAGAGGCTCCCCGCGCCTATTCCTTGGAATCAGCATCTGAAGGAATAGGGTCATCATGAACAACCAGAGTGGTCCAAGCCTCCAAAATGGAGCTGGGGAACGCAGGAAAAGTAGCAGTGGGTTTGGTGAAGTTCCGCTGAAGGGACTTGATTAATGATTCATCCCACTGTTTGGCATTCTTCTAGTAGGTGTGCTGCTGAGTTTTAAGGGACACCATCCGCCCAATAAGTTCCCGCTACTGAGCAATGATGTCGACGAGTGTGGGCGCAAGGGGAGGGACCGGTGGAGACGCTGTGGATGGCCCAGCTACTGATGCAGGCTGGCGGCTCTAGGTGGTGATGGTGAAGTCAATGTCCCAGCGCTTAAAGAGCACATCCTCAGTGGATGCAGAAGGCACCCCAGCTCGAAGGCATAACTGGGCGATGAACGATGGAAAGAACAATTTGCCCTTTTTCTTCTTGGCACAGCTGATAATTTGCCTTGTGATCAACTTGCCCACATCAATACTCAAACCAGCCAACATACAGTATAACAGAAGTACCCGCTCCGTAGACACCGTAGTATCATGTGTGGTAGGAAGCAAGCGACATTTGAGGAAATGCAACCACACTCTAGCTTCACGCAAAATAGAAGTGTGCAATAAAGTGCGCACACCACCGGAAGAGACACACCATTGAGCGACGAGAGATGCGACAAGCTACAGTGCCTTGTAAAAATTTTCTGGTGTAGGGGCCACTACCATATCGTTGTACACAGTGCACTCAAAACTTTCCAGCCCAAAGAAAGAGTTAATAGCTTCAACAGAAAATGAAACAACCTTGCCGCGAACGATAACTTCAGAATTCTCAGAGGATGCTAGGTTGGCATAAAACTCTTGCACCACTGGAATGATAGCATGATTTGGTTTTTGACAGAAAACTTCCCAATTGTGCTACTCAATGAGATTACTGATGAAAGCTGGCACCTCAATAGTGGTAGGCAAAAATCCTCTTTCTGGGAGCAACTTCTCTCGTATTTTTCCTTGGCTTGAGTAGAAGCAAATTTCTTAGTGGGACCTGAAGGAATAGGCTTTTTCTTGGTGTTTAGGGTTGGGACAGCAGTAGGTTTGGGCTTGAGCACAACTTTGGTGGTAGCAGATGTCTTTTGTATCTTGGATGGAGGTGCATCTGATGTGGGTTTGGCTGGCCGTTTGGTTTTGGAGGTGGTGGGTGTTGTTTTGTGGCTGGTGTGGTAGTGATGGTGGGGGTAGGTTCATGTATAGTGACTGGGGAAGGTAGAGGTAGTGGGGCAGTGATTGGGGTAGTGGTTTGTTTGGATTTCTTTTTGGCTGGTAGTGGGGTAGTTGAGGGTGGGGTAGATTTGGGGACAGTGGTGCTCTTTTTGGTTGGTGGTGGGGTAGAGGTTGGGGCCTTGGTATTCTGTTTGGTTGGTGGGGTAGAGGTTGGTTTGGATGTTTTTTTGGCTGTTGGTGTGGTAGATTTGTGGGCAGTAGATTTCATGTTGGCTTGAGCTGGGGGCAGAGGTTGGTTCGGATTGCGGTTTGGTTGGTGGTGGGGTAGATTTGTGGGCCTTTGTATTCTGTTTTGTTTGTGGTGGGGCAGTTGGTGGCTTGGATTTCCTTCTCTGAGCTCTTGTTTTGGTGGCCATATTTGATAAAAGGAACTAAATACAATACAAATCAGCAGTACAACAACTGAACCAGGCACCCACACACCAAATATATATGCTTAGCAAATTACAGCATCAGAGCAACAAGCAATACAACAAAACCTGAACCACACTATCAACAATTTTTTCCAATAGCTAACCCCAAAATCAAACACTAGCAGAGAACCCAACAATATTCATAGCAGAGGCACAATTGACAAGTAGAGAAGCAAAAGAAAATGAAGCATTACCCAGGAGTAATCTCAGAAAAAAATTGTATGGGTCTGTGGGAAATTTCCAAAACCCAGT